>NC_142119.1:9777500-10077833 GCF_056152115.1 Neolamprologus brichardi
GTCGAAAGTTTAGGAGCCACGAAAGAGAACGCTCGGTCTCCTCTCAGTTTCAGCCGTGATTTGGGGACGGAGAGCAACAGCTGCTCAGCTGACCGGAGTGAACGAGTGGGGACATAGGGCTTCAGCAAATCAGACAGATACGCAGGTGCCAGACCATTTAAAGATTTAAAAAACCAATAAAAGAACTTTATGAATCCTAAATTCAATTGGAAGCCAGTGCAGGGAGGCCAGGACCAGAGTAATGAATTTTGTTTAATGCAAACTTCTCTTCATGTTCACAGGAACAGTTTTGCAACAGGTGGCAAAAGATTTGTGATTTATTACAGTTGATTGCCATTTGATCCCCGATAGATTGCATGTAGTTGACAAATAGACCCCATTCAATCAAAACCTGACAGAGAGTAGACTCTGACTCTGTCTTCTTGCCATTTTATTGCTGTCTTGATGCACCCCTGCTGCTTTGAAGACGGCAGCTGATGGTGAGCTGCCTTTGAAATGGTTGCTTTGAAGTGCAAAGCAATAAATTTAGCTGCGCTTCAGTCTCCAACTACTGTCCCTAGTGTGACTGTAGCATGAAGCCTAGGAGGCAATATTCGAGCTACAGCACCTGTGTCAGCACACCTGTCAATGGCCCAAACTATCCCGGTGTCCAAATGAATGAACTATAAAGAAAATCACCAACCATACAATTTCTATGATGGTTTACACAACCTATCAGTCTGTAAACATGCTTTTTCATGCTGGTACGTTGGAGCATTTTAACCTGGGAGTTTGGAGGCATCTTGTTTATTTATGATATGTAAAGTTTTAATACATGGACGCAACCTCTTCATATGCAGAGATTTCATAAATGGCAAGAGCACACAGACACCCAGAAAAGATGTTTCAAGGTAGAGAAAAGTTGGTAACAATACAAAGAAGGACAGAAAAACCTACAAAGAATAAATGAGGCACTTTATCATTCAGACACACTACGACATTGAGACACCTGGACATTTGTCTTGTGCCTCTACAGGTTTCAGTCACACAGATGCACGATCACAATCTCAATACAGCCCTCCGCTGAGCGCTTACGCAGGTCAGTGTCCAGATGAACGAACTGCATGTGGAGGGGACTTCAGGCGCAGCTGGACTTCAGCATTGTCGAGTTTCTCAAACACCTCTGCGTCATTATTTAGCATTTCATTAACTTGTTCCGCTGTCTCATTCAAGATATTCATCAGCTGTTTCTGTCATGTTACAGCGCGCATCACCTGTGTTCACTCCAATGATTAATGCCGCTTTGCGCCTGCTCCTCAGAGTCCATTAGCAGTTTGATAACAAATGATCCCACGCTGTGTTTTCATTTGTTATTATTCAGTGTTTTCCAGCAGCTGCAGGGAGAGCTGTTTGGATGCTAATGGAACTAACTCCAGCGGCTCCTTCACTGATGATGAATGGGAGTACTGGTTAAGGGGACGAACTGCCTTTAATAACGGTGCAGCTCTATTGCATTACGGGACTCCTGCTGAAGTTGAAAAGAGTTGTGTGAGAGTGATCTCATGGTTACTTTTCATGTTTCAGGCAACTGTATACATATTGTATTGTGTACAGATGACCTTTGCAATTATGCCTAATCTCAAGCTGGAATTATTCATCATTTGGATCATGATGATCACATGCATGTTTATGTGCCCCCTCTGGCACTTGGGCCTGTACGCCCAGCGTGTGCAGCAGTGGGGCTGAAGCTGACGACCAAAAGTATATTTATTAACAAGATTTCTCATTTGAGACTAGGGATGGGTATCGTTTAGGTTTTATCCGATACCAGTACCAAACCGGTAGTTTTGAAACGGTGCCTGTGCTTAAACGGTGCTCGAATCGGTGCTTAAAGAATGGAAAACACAAAATTGGTCCAAAAACCTCTCATGTTCAGCTGTTTTTTTGTAAAAAGATAACAATGTTAGCCTTTTCTGCTGCTCTCATCACTCTTGGCTAGAAGCAGTGCTTAAACAATGGAAAAAACTTTGTCCAAAAACCTCTCATGTTTAGCTGTTTTCCACTTTTTCTTTGGTCATTTTAGCCTTTTTGGCCAGCGTGAAGGGAGTATCTGCCATCAAACACAAAGACAGCCGCATGTAACTACGGCGGTGTTTGCTAGTTCACCTTACATGCATTAATGTAATAACGTGGTTAGCTTACTCAGCGTAAATTACACACGGACAACATTAAGCTACTCACACAGAGAAGAACGGCTGCTGCTGCCATCATCATCCGTCATCATTTCTGCTACTCTGGCAGGGCTAGGGGCCAGGACTCTACTCTTCGGGTTTTTGGGGGATGTTGCTAACTCCGGGTCCGATAACAGGCAACACACCCGCAGTAGACATGCACGATGTGAGGTCTCGCAGCAAGCTATCAAATATGGTGCATTTCTCGGCTTTTAACAAAACACTATGCGTCGCCAGGTGTTTCATCAGATTCGAGGTGTTACCTCCTTTGCACAGTATCACCTTAAAGCACTTGTTGCAGGCTGCTGAGTTTGCATCTTTTGCTGTGAAGTACAGCCAGACTTTTGACCGCTTTGCCTTGGGGATTTTTAATCTGTAGCTCTGCTCTGAAAGAACGTACGTACCTGGGCCCGCCTACTACGCTCGCAAAGGTAAAATGATTGGCTGGAATCCAAAGTGTATGACATCTCAGGAAAAAAAAAAGAAGCACCGAAATAAAGCACCGAAATGTGCGCTGCTTTTCGGTCTGGTTACTACCGTTTATGTCAGTACTGGTGCCATAATGGCAACGGATACCGGTACCCATCCCTATTTGAGACGCTTTAAGCAAAATGTACAGGCATTCAGCAGACTCCATTTCTCAAATACTGATGTGCTGCTTTTCCACATTTTAAATATTTGTGTTATTATGTTGGTCAGGAAAACCCAATTACATAAAGACGTCAATGGACACCTTTTAAATTGCTTTAACTAACGAAAATGACAAAGAGAATTCATGAATACTCAGAGTGTCAGGGTTTTTCCTGGCTCAAACTGGGCCTTTGGGGGTGAATACACAATGGGAGCATGACTGGTCTGCATATACAGGGAATATACAGTTTTCATAAGACTCTATGCAAAAAGTAAGAACACTGCATGATTCATTAGCTTCTGACTGACTGCAAGGTCAAGGAAGCTCAGATCATCACCACTCCACCATTGTGCAGTTCCAGAAGTCTTGTGGTCTTTTCTGATAAAACTTTGCAAACCTTCCAATAAAGTCATATTTATCTAGTCTTTTTCTAATTGTACTTTTATGAATTTTGACACGTTAGCTGAGGACTGAGATGTAGCACTCAGGTTATTTTTCAATTTCTCCAAGCAATGCACGAACATCCTGGGAAAACCTGGAACTGTCTTGAATGATTTCCATTTGTCAATAATGTTTCTCACTGCAAAATGATTGACTTTGAACTGTTTGGAAATACATTTATAACCCTTCCCAGAAATAACCAGCACTTCGGACTAGTAAATTGCCCAAACCTCTGCTTTTCTTCCTGATGATCAGTGGATTAGATTAGCAGCCCCTGGTTAGTATGGACCTTCTTTATTCCTATGGAAACAGTAAGAGTATACTTAGCTTACTGATTCCTTGGTGAGAGGTGAAAACCTCTTCTTGGGCGCCAGAGTTTTTATCTGCATGCAATATATTTAAATGTCTTTACGTTAGATTTTCGCAGTTATTTTTTTAAATAACATCTTCCCATTTTAACCTAAACACTGCATTTCAGTGGAGCCTAAGTTGCATATAGCTTAGCTAATATGAGCTGATACTGGCCTATTACAGATTTTTATCATTATCAACATATGATTATTTCTGATGTACACCAATATTAAAAGATTTAATGCAAATAAAATAAATAGGGAGTGCTGAGAGGGTTATTTCATCCAACCTTTCAGCACTCTCTTCAGCGCATATAAAGTGCCATTGGTGCTGAGCGGACACAGGGGTAAGTTAGGTGAGTCTTGACAGTAAATTGATTGAACATACGGTTGCATTATCTGTGAATCTCTGTTCGTCTTCTTGCTAAGCTGAGTACTAGCAGCTGTCACCACTAAAGACACAGCTCTTCTCACCCACAATTCACCTGTGCTGCTCAGTCTTGCAGTCCATTTCAACGCCTCAAATCTTCTTTTCGCACAAAGAGGGGATAATCGTTGGTAAGCCTCTGTGATGTCCACTTTCCTATACTCAAGACTGAAATCTGAACCCCTAAATTGAGAGTGTCACACTGTGTTAAACTGATTGCAGTCAATTTGGGAAGAATAAGCAACTTAAAGCTGGAAAAAGCTGGTTTATCTGATGCATTGATCCTCAATCTGGAGGGAAAAAAAGTAGAAGCCTTAGCAACCGACGTCAGCCCAAAGTAAAGCTGGATAAATGAAGAGGTCGCTGCAGGGACCAGAGAGCTGTGTACGGCTCTACATCTAATGCAGTACACACGACTTTAATACAGACTCAAGCAAGCCCGCACACAAACGGACTGCCTGACATCACATGGCAGACTGACTCTTTGGCAAACATTGGCAGCGGCTCTTGGATACCAACGAGACTCAACAAAGAAGTCCAAATTTGCTTTGGTTTCCCATTTATCACAAGTAAACACTGCTTTAATCCGAGCTCTGGGACAGAGAGAGAAACGCTGCTACAAATCTCCTGCTTGCTGCGTCTGCATGTGTGTAGTGGAAGGATGGGAACTGTGGCAGTACCTGGGTGCTTTTTTGAGTAATGAATAACAGCTGCAGTTTGCATAATCAACTGATGCGCAAATGATTATTTCTACAATAACAAACGAGGTGATTTAGATCACACAGACTGTCACAAGGAGAACCTTTGGGCATATTTCTGCCTCCTCACATTAGTTTTCTGATTAACTGTTAACTTACTAAGGACAGCAGTAGAAGCAATCATTTAAACAAAAGGAAAAGCAAGCAAACCTTCCCCGTGTGCATGCTTCTCCTCTATTATAAAACATTTTAACACAAAAGGAAAGTCGTAAATATTCTGTCGCTCAAAAGCTGTCCTGTACTTTTGCTGATCCCCGTTCCTCCAACACTGCATGTGTCCCTGTTATGTTTGTGCACTGCCTGCAGGCCTCTTCAGTCACCTAAACATTCTTCACTCCAGAAGGAATTTCTGCCTTTAAGCCAAAGTCCCCAGAGACAAAACAACAGTCTTTATGTGCTGCATGAGTCTGTACTGTCGTCTCTGCCTCACACCAACCTTCGGTCTCTAAACTGATGTGGCTAGAAAAACAAGAGTTCTGAGTTTAAATGAATTTGCTTTTGTCACTGTTACACACTCTTTTAAAATATTACTCAGTTCATGTGACTCTCAGCTTCAGGTCATCTGGCTCCTTGAATATAAAAACAGAAATGCCTAAAGCTGTTTTTATGTTAAAACAAAGCAAAAGTCATTTGTAAAAGAGTCGAGTTAGCTTTTAGCAAACTCAAAGCTAAACTTACAATACTGTGCAAAAGTCCTGATGTGGACTCAGTGGAAGAGTGGCTGTCAAGAAGCCATTTTTAAGGAAGGGAAACGGGGAAAAAGGCTAATGTAAGAACTGAACTGAAAATCAGATCTGATGAAGCGATGAATCTAAATGAGAGATTATTGGTTCAAATGGTCGTCGCTATGTACAGAGGAGGTCGGAGGAAAGCTAAAACAGGGTGTGCTTACAGGTTTATGACTGCAGTTCAGCCAGTGGCTTTTGGAAACTTGTGGAAATGAATGGAATTATGAACACAGAAAAGTATCATCACATTTCTGATCCCCAATGCAGTACAACTGGGAAAGCGTCTGATTGGGAACAGTGTCATTGTTTAGCAATGACACAAATAGTGCAAATGCAGTACGCATACCTGCATAGAAAAACATATAATGCATCACTATCAGTCATGGATGGGGCTCCCCACAGCCTGACCCTCAACATTACTGAATTTCAAGCTTGTGAGAATTGTACAAACTCTATTTTTGCCTTACATACTGTATTTTCAGGGGTATTTGTATGTGAAATGTAAATCACTGTACCCATTTCCAATTTTCCTAGGAAAATCTAAATGGAAGATGACCCAAGACTTGTACATAACAGACTTACAATAAAAAAACAATGGTCATAATGATGATGCAATGAGTCACTTTAGGCAAAGACTGTATATAAAAGATGGGCACAGTCACTATGATGACTTGTTTGTAGATTAACGTTTTAAAACCTTCAGTTTGACATTTTGTCTGTTTCTTTAAACTTGGCATGAATGTATTTAGGTAAGAGGGCAGCCCAGGAGATAGTCTGGTTAGCATGGTGTTTGTAATTTACTGAGACATTATGTGGGGTCTGTCCACCTAAAACATGCTTTAATCATATTTACTGTCTTTTTTAAAAATCGTGAATTCGGAATGACACAAAATGTCACCCACCTATGACTCAAAACAGCCTAGTAAGGCACAAATTTTAGCTTTAACACAATTAAAATGGTTGACTTGCATAAAAATTCACCTGCGTGGTTGTCATGAAGTACAAAAATTTGCCACAGAGACCAAAACAAGTTTTTGTGGCAAGCTGTCAACATGTTTACTTCTGCTCTAAAGATGGGGAATTTAACATGGAGGTCTATGGAAAGTGAGTAATTTTTGGAGCGAGCCTCAAGTGGAAATTTGAGGAACTGCACTTTTCTGGAACTCCTGTGTATGCTGCATCTTGAAAGTCTTGAAAGTGGCTGATATGGTTTAGGGCAGGGGTGTCAAACATCTGGCCCATGATACAATTATATCCGGCCTGCAACATAGATTCATATGTATATATTAGGGGTGCAACAATACTCGTATCGATATTGAACCGTTCGATACAGTGCTTTCGGTTCAGTACGCATATGTATCGAACAATACCATTTTTTTTTTTAATCAACTTTTCTTCTGACGATGTTGTCTGTGTTAAGCGCTCAGTGGATCTGCGTTCGACTACTCCGCCTAGGCTGCACTGTCGAGTGCAGATCCACTGAGCGCAGCGCAAGCTAGCAAGCCAGAAGCTAAGCTCGTTGCAACAAGGCAATAAGGCAACTGCCTCAACGCTACCCGAAATTGAACCTCCCCCACCCTCGTTCAGATCTGGCGTTTGGAACTATCTTGGTTTTCATGTGAAGTATGACCCTGAAGGTAAGCGTGTCAGGCGTTATGGCGTTAACGTCATTTTAACGAGATTAACGCTGACGGCACTAGTGGGAACACAACAAATATTTTTGCCAACATCATCCTAGTGCAAAGACAAGTGGAAGCAGACAAAAACAACAAGCATGCATGCTACAAACTTTACCCGAGTCATTTAGACAGCCGTTAGCACATGATTCTCCTTATGGGGACCTGATATGGTTAATATGCTGCTGAGAATATAGCCCAGAAGAAGCGTATAGTATAGCTTTTATTTTGGAAAGAGCCATTTCTCTGTAATAAACTCTCTTTTCCAAAGATGAGTGATTTCTCGATCAGATAGATTAATTTTTCTTTTATTATTTTGTTGTTTCAGCAACATTAAATTTAAAAACTACTTTTGAGTTAAAATATATATTTATAATTTTAATAAATGACAAATTAAAAAGGCATGAACATTTTTTTGTATCGAAAAAATATCAAACCGTGACACCAAAGTATTGAACCGAACGGATCCGTGAATTTTGTGTATCGATTCACCCTAGTATATATGTATATTAATGCCCCGTCAGTATGTGGGAGCCGAATATATCGGAGACCTCAAAGCTCAGTGCAGAATTTATAAAAATAGGAGGGGCTAAAATGATATCGGCTTAAATTTGTGGAGGAGAAAAGGTGTCAAACTTGTCCATAGCACAGACCAACAATTGGTTTTATCGCCAGTAAAAACACTTAAAAAATATATAATATGTACACATGACCCTGAAAATAGTTTGCCGTGATTTATTTAAGGGTGTTATTGAAGTAAGTATGGATTCCTAACCTTCTGAATCCATGGCTGAAACTTTCTTTTACCTTCTCCTTCAATGGTGCACCTGCTGACATCCACCGTCTTAGAGTTGATTACCCCGACCACAGGGTAGCCCTCCACCTCCCCTGCGGGTTCCCTGGGCATGAAGGATATACTGCTGCCATCATCAGGGGCAACGGTTGCTGGGTGGGGGTCATAACCCCTCTCTGCCAGGCTGGTGAGTCTTCTCAAGGTCACTCCTTTGGCACTGAGGATCTCAGCGTCAGACCCGCAACTCAGGAGCCGCTCTGCGAACTCCACACTGCCTCGGATGTCCAGCAGAGCCTGCTGAAGCTGCACCCCCTGTAAGTGGAGGTGGTTCCTGATAAACAGAGAAGTTAGACAAGCAAAAGTTGAAAGCATTTCCTCACAATATTCTTGGTAGACCATCTGTGGTTTTTGGTATCTGTGGCATGGCAGTGAATAATTACTGTATTACAATATTCAAGAAATAAATGGATTGCTTATGCTTGTTTAATTCTGATTCATTTTTGTGTGATTAAAAGGTTATGATCAGTTCAAAACATAACACACAGAATTAGCTCTGTTTCAGGAGATTTCAAACGCACTGGGGTGGCAGTAAGTCAACAGCTTCACAAAATAAGAAACACTTTTAAGTCCAGTGAAAACAACATCCACTTGGAATCAGCTAAAAAGAGCATTTGGACATTAGACAATAAGACAACAGCATCGATATCAAACACACTGCCAGTGAAACTGCAGCTGCTCAGCTTATTGACTTTTTATATATACTGGCACAAAAATGTGTTGAAATGGATCCACAAACACTTAGCAGAAGATTTCCTGGGTTTTATTTTCTGGGTCTGACTTTATAATCTAAACACTGATGAGGTTGTAATACTAAAAACAAAACAAAACAAAACAAAACTGTAATAACCTGTTAATCTTAACCACAACTTTGGCGACTCTAGATCATAATCAGTAACTACTCGGTAAACTATTCAGTCCTGGGGTGGTTCATTCATCTTTAGGCAGTGCGAGGAAATTGATTCATGAACAGCATTGTGTCCTGCTGTGGCAATAAGATCCTGTCTCCTCTTGAGAAATAGCTTTGGGAAAGGTAATGATATGCTAATTAGCGCTTGGCTCTTCAAATCACAGACAAACAGTATCCCACATTCTTGATTTTTAGTTCACAAACACTTGTAATGACTAACTACTCCTGACATTTTGGAGATGTTAGCTCTTTATACAGTAAAGTTACAGCTGGATACAAATAATATCAGGCTGATCCTGCTACAATTTGTTCCCCCGGTTCAAATCACAGACAAACTGTATCTCACAGCTGTTTATGTTTTTAAATCTATTTCGCACAGAGAGGCATTTTTTGAAAAATGTATTGACAGCAATGTTGAATATTATTACACAGGAAAAAAAAACCCAACTACATGTAAAATAATCACACCGTGATGCCTCTGCCTTTGTAAATGGAGGGACAATAACTGCATGTGTATGTAAGCATGTAAAACCTGAAGATAGAGACAAAATACTGTTAATCTGACTATCTGCCATTCTGCAATTCATCTCATGTAAACAATATCGTGGCACACAGCGTGACGTGAAAAAAGGCACATACCTTTGACGTTGCGTGACGAACTCTGTATTCCTCGTCCACGCGTAAACGCAAAAAAGGAGTTTTAAAAATCTCAGTTTTCGGTGATTCGAAACGCCGTTTCCGTGTGGACGAAACAGCTGCGTTTTCAAAAATACCCGTGTAGGTGCGGACGTAGCGTAAAAGAGTTAGTAGTTTATTTTATTACTACCTGTAATTTATTGTATTGTATTTGCTTAATTGTTTACTACTAAATTGTTTGAGGTGTGAAATAAATCGCAATGGAGCAAAATATGGGTGTGTGTGTGGTTGGAGGATGTGTTTGTGTTTGTGCGTGCGTGTGTGCGGGAGAGGGGGGGGGCATTTTTGTAAAACAAAGGGGGGCCTAGCAAGAAAAGTTTGGGAACCACTGATCTAATGTAATGTGGGAAACCCAGGATCTAGAGAATCGTCAAATCCCCGCTAAGTTTAAGCTGGTCAGTATGCATGTTTTTATACCTCCGTTGGACGCGGAGCTCCTCCAGACGCCGCAGCAGAGACAGACAGTGGGCCTCCACTGCGCTGGCGTAACCTCGTGCGAATGCCCTCACCTCATTGGCTGTGGCCTCAACTCGTGCCTGCAAAGTCTCCTGAGATGCTTCCACCTGTGCCAGTGGAAATGTATATTATAGTTCTAAAAGCACATACTGGTCATTTAAAATAATAAGCTTAACAATCTGTGCTAGAACAGGTTTTCAGAACGAGTATGTGGCTTTTTTTCTCCTCTGAGGTGACAGCAGCGGTGCCCTTTGTTTAACTGTGAGCTACCCAAATTTCATGCCACTTGTTGTAAACATGAAGCGCAGGCAACGACAGAAGGTAATGGGACACTGGCTCATAAGTCTGAATATCTTCCCAATAAAATGGCAGTCTTCACCTTCTGCAGTGACTCCTCCAGTCGCTCGAGTCGGGGTCGAAGGTGCACGTTAACCAGCTCTCTGATGCGGTCCCCATGGCGATCGATAACATCACGTGTGGGGCAGCAGCGGTGGTCGCGGTGCAGCGTGGCGGCACACTCCAGGCAGACGGGCAGGTCGCAGGGCTGACAGAAAAGCCGCAGCTCCTGTCCCGGGTGCAGGGTGCAGAGGACAGGCCGGACCAGACGACCACAAGCCTTCAGCTCCTCCAGAGCCTGAATGGAGTGAGACGCTGTTCGCTTCTGCCGTCTGAGGACACACAGACATATGAGCACATCTTTAAGTCAGAACACAGATCTGGATTTCCCAGGATGTCTGCTACTGTCTGTGCAGACAGTGTTAGTGTGTTAGTGCAGAGAACGGCTCAGAATCCATCTTGAAGACATACGTAAACAAGATCAGTTAGTGATGAAGAAGAACAGAGTAAAATACAATTTAAACCTCAGTCTCTTCAAAGCAGAATATATATTTTAAAAAAACCCTCAAATTTCCACTGTAACTGACTGCAGTGCAGAGAGTACCACAAAACAGCCTTTAATAAGTCACGCCTAACCATTAGTGTTGTGCCACTGTTAGTACAAACACAAAAGACAAACAAACAAATAAACAAAATATCCAGTTGAATAAAAGTATCTGAGAAAACCACCATCAGTTCCTAATATATACAAAGTTTATGGTCTCAGCCAGTAACTCCAGGGGCCTGTCTCGATATGCGTACTTGTGCGTACTTGTTAACTCGTGATACGTCATCAGTCGGAGACCAAGTACTGTTCCAATTCAAAGTACGCATCAAGCCGAAAATGCGAAAAATTTCCGGATGTGTTCTCGCTCTGCCTGTTTTATCGAGCATGCATCGGTGGTGACTTGTGTACTTGGTACAGCTAAATATCCCAGAATGCATTTAGTCCAAAACCCAAATGCAGCAATGGCAGAGGAGCGCAGCTAAAAACTTTTAAATATTACTCTTTCTGGGTAACAAAATAAACTTTTAAGTTATTTTCAAGTGAGAATGTAGCTGTGTAAACTTCAAAGATCTGCTCGATTTATCAAGATATCAAATATTTCCAAACGTGATCCGATTTCGGAGACGTCTGTTACCAACCAGCTCCATAGCAGACCGGGAGGTTGAGGATCACAAGAGCCGGTGAGAACAGCGGACTCCTGGCACATCGTTTACAGAGATATTTTTCAATTCAGGAGGAAACATTTTCACCGGGAAGAAAAACAGCATGTTAATACGTGGAGATTCTGAAGGCTACTTCAAAATGATCAGATTATATTTTAAATATTTGTTCAGTTCTCTTCCAAACCCCAGCAGCTGTCTATTGTAATTGTCCACTAAAATAAAAATAAAAGCCTTCTAACATCTCACCTGTTTGTTTTTATTAAGGCATACATGTACACAATTTTTATTAAAAGAGATTTCGCTACTGAGGTTAAACATGATATATAAGTCACTTAGATCATTTCTAATTGTTAATGTTTGGTTTATTTCAGTGTTTTATTTGTTCCTGGGTAAATCGGTTTGGCTGAGATTTAAGTTAAGCTTCATAATATATTAATCACAGTTAAATTAAGAGGGGACGGCAGCAAAAACTCCTGACTTGAGACATCATCAAGTATACTGGTGTTCCATTTGTACAAATCACGTGTCCATGATCGCGTTCTTGGCAAGTCCGGACTCGCGTACTTGAGAATTGAGAAAGGATCCAGGGCTTAATGAATAAAACATGCTGCATAATTTGCAAATTTTTGTCACCAAACAGCAGAGTGTGCTTTTTGACCTCTCAGGGCCACAGTAGCCTACGATGCACAGCCTGACACTTTAAAAAGGAGATCTCAAAAAGGAATGGATGACGTTTTTGCAATAGCTATCTTCCATTTACAGTCTGTGGAACAGACTCAAACGAAAACCAAACAGATTATCGAGCAGTAGAAGTAATAGATTAAAATTTTTAAACACGGTAAAAACCTAATTTAATACATTAGACAGCAAAAAACAAACAAACAAAAAAACAGCATGTGGGATGTACGAAGGGATAAAGAAAACTGAGCTAAGGCATAATAGCAAAACAGAATTAAAAACTAGCCTCGGAGCTAACTGTACCTATGCGCTTGGCAGCAGAACTCGCACAGGTTGACGGAGCACACCTCGCAGCGGCTCCCAGCACCTCCTTCTCCGCACAGGTCGCATCCCAGCGGGCCGTCCGTTTCCAGGGTCTCCACGAATACTTCGTCCAGTGCTAAGTGGTCGGTACTCAGCCCGACGGGCCCGGACGGAGGGAGGTCTACCTCTGAGTCGCAGTCAGGGCAGAGCACCGTGATAGTGACGGCGGGTCGGTCTGCCTCTAGTGGTTTGTCCCGCTTACCGCCCTCCGGAACATCCCGTTGGATACGTGAAGACACCGAAAACGGCTCCAGCTGAGCGATGCAGTCAGAGCAGAACGTGTGCAGACACGGCAGGATTTTAGGGTCCCGGTACAGGCGCTTACACACCTTACACACCGCTCTGGGATTCACCAACACGTCGCTCTGCTCGCGTCCAGAGCTCTGTGCTCCCTGCTCCGACGTTTCTTTCTGCTCTGACTGCGACATTGTTCAGTTTGGGTGATTTCTGGAGCAAGAATAAAGGGGGGAAAAAAAAAAAACCCCAGCGAGTTCGAAAAAGTTGTCAGAGCTGAAGGAAACTTCTGTATAATCCCCTTTCTGCATAATAAATCACACGTTTTCTGCACTGCGGCAATCCACCCCATTCATTAATTATAAGGCCATTCGAAAGCTCCACTTTTGATCATGAGAAGTTTACTGCTCCATGGGACATTTGACACCTCTCTCATTGGCAGACCAATAGGAAACCTCTCCCGGGCTATCCGGGGTGGTCCAAAACTTTACCGAAGTCTTCAGCACAGTGTGGGACTTTGACTGCCCCCATCTACTGGCAGGACGGTGGAAGATATATCCACTCACTGCCTGCATTTAAACCAGCAGTCCCCCGGGCCACGGACCGAGTCGTTTGTTACCGGGCCGCGAGAGTTGATGCTCGGGTGTGAAATTTACGGGTTTCATGGGTTTTATCGTTAACTCGGTTTGCCTGGGTCTTTTCCCGTGTTGTAGTTGTGTCTTATTTTGAAAAAAATATTTACGTTACCATAGCGACCAGAGAGCATTAAGGGGCAGAGAGAACATTACTCTTAATGTTGTTGGCGCATTTCAGGAGGACGCTGCTAAAGTAGTTACACAATTACACAGTGAATTCGCGTTTATTATTTACAAAATACCACAGTTTTTGTCTTGGTTGTATCATTTTTTTTGTTGTATTTATCCGCGACACCTTCACGGACCGGCGCCGGTCCGTGAAAATACTGTCGGACATTAGACCGGTCCGTGGCGCAAAAAAGGTTGGGGACGGCTGGTTTAAACTGTTGTAAATGACCCGTCGTCCTATAATCTGTGGAGCATACGAAATCACCTTTTGGGACAATGGCATCAACACCAAAAATAGCTTGCTGTGTTTACAGCATGGCACCAGAATTTCTAACAACTGATTCAGTTCACCCGAAGAAAAACATTAAAGAAGCATAATTACTTAGAAAAGAAGAAGAAGAAGCCACATTTAACGCAAAGGAGGAAAAGGGAGGAGAGATAGTGAAGAATGTGTGAGAGCCAAGTTTGTTCCAGTTTCGAAGTGCTGTTGCTAGATGACAAACTAATCTTAAGGAAGTGTTGCTCACACTTCTCCTTTTCAGTCAGCCTCAATAGTGGAGATGTACGCGATTCCTAAAAATCGGTGTGAAAAAGTTTTGCACATGAGATCTTGCTGAAACACAGTAAAGTCGAAATAAAATCCAGGAGCAGATAAATCAACTAAAATAATGGAAATATCACTGAGGTAAAAAGGTGACATATGCACATTTAAGCAGGTAACAAAAGGCACAAAACCAGCCGGACACCAGGCAGATACATAGATGATACTATAATAATAAGATAATACTAAAAGAAAAAAGCTGACAATACCAAATACTTGAAAAGCAATACGGGATGTGACTCACTGCATTATGTTGAACTATTGGCTGATTTTTTAGCTTTGTGTTTTCCTTTATGTAAAAGGTTTTTCATCATAAATTGATGCAGAAAACACATTTAATGGAGGACCTCTGCAGACCAGAGAAATTAAACTGACACCTACCACCAGGGATAAACCTTTTGTGCTGTGGATGTGGAAAGGACCCAAATGCAGACTTCTAATCAGGCAAAGTTAGTGTCACTACAGACAGGAGGACACAATCATCAATTCCCCAGGATTTACTTTCAAAGGTTTTAAGTTAAAAAAAAAAAAAACCAAACATTTTAAAGCAACACTATCACCCTTGACATCACAAAAAGCATTTTTCAAAAATAAAACTTTAATTATTTAATTTTTTAAAATTCCGTCATTAATCTGAGTCTCATTGGGGTGAAAATATATTTGTGGAGAGGAATTAGAACAATAAGCATTTATAAAAACATTATCAGATGATGGAAATAGAACAACAGTATAATTCGAGTATGAATAAACAGCTGCAGACATCATCCTCACAAAATCCAAGAGGAATATACAGCTTTTTATAGACTGAGGTGTTTAAGGTTTATTTGAAAGGTTCAGATTACCTGAAACCAGTTCTGCCATGGTTACTGGACACTGTCTGTAGTTTTCAGATTTGAATGAACGGTGTAAGGTAACTCCAGAGGTAGAGCTTTCTAAAGAAATAAAGTGAGTGCTTCTATAATTAGACAGTAAAACTGTAACAGAAAATGTGCTAAAATGTCAATGTTTCAATGTTTTTCTTGTTTTGTTTCTATATTTCTGTATTTCATTATGTTACATGTCTGCATTAAAGTAAAATTTCAAAGTCAAGATAGCTGAATTTTACTGACATAATTTAAATGGAACTCTCAGTTCACACACTGTAAATGCATTAGAGGATGTAAAAAATAATATTAAAAGTTAATAGATAAATTATTAAAAACATCCAGCACAGAGTTAAATGGCATTACACAACTGTAACACACGCAGTAATAAATTACATTAAAGTAAAGCTACACAAGAGGACCGCTTTTGTGAATGTCAGTCTTTACTTTGGACATATCCTGACCTTAAATGCAGCACATGCACACACATATGCAGCCAGGGGTAGTATCTGCCTATATCTGTTGTGTTTTTTTGTGTACATTAGTGTGTCAAACGGTCACATAATAGATGCAGAGGAAACTGGTCATAATAATGAGATAAAGTGATCCAACTGGACGGAATGAAGCAGCACTGAAGGTGAAATAAGTCCTCCATGAAACGTTCGAGCCTGAAAAAATAAGAAAAATAATTGATTTTTTTCCTATAATATTATTTGCCTAGCTATATATATATATATATATATATTAATACATATATTTGCTTTTATTTTCTGGTAGATTTGATTTAAATTGAAGAAATATTCCCCTGACTTAGTGTTACACCTCCATAAATAAAAGATAGGCCAAAGGATGAATTTTAGTCCTTTAGTACAAATGTGTTTGGTATCAGGTCAATGTAAAAGTATATAGACTACCTGATATAGTTGCTTCAGAAAGAGACATCACCAAGTTGTTTTCAATCCTGAAGCTGTAGGTGTCACTGACTTGGACCGACAGCAGTGTGCTGAAGATGCTGAATATCCCCTCAGAGTTTTCTGTGAAAGTGGAGCTTCCATTCAGGATGTTCTCAGTTTGGTTTAACCACAAAAAGCTTGGCTTAGGGAACCACCTGACTGCCTCAGCAGACAGGGTGCCATTTGAGAAGGTGAAAGTGGGCGCTGAAAAAGCTGATGTAATAAAAGAGGGAAGAAAAAAATCCTGAATTAATATAGCAATCAAGAGTGAAGCTTCACTCAGTACTCACATTACTCAGAACAGCACGTTGGTTAAAATTCCCAACATTACAAAAACTAAGAATACCCTTATACCATCTTATTCCAATGTGTTGCAAACCATGCTGCTAATGAATGCCAATAAAGAATGTTTAGATAAACACACAATTAATCTTGAAGAGTGAGTCATCCTACCTGCTGTTCTGAGTTGAATGCTGACCTCTCCTCCACCTTTAGAGGAGCTGATGCTGCATGTGTACTTCCCCTCATCGCTGCGTCTCACATTCCTCAGCAGCAGAGAGGCATTGCCTGTGACTACAGCCTCAGGGAAGAGCTGAGTTCTCCCACTGAACTGTGACGCCTGATTCGTCAGATCCGGAGCTCCATTCTGATAAAAGTAAACCAGGCCGGTCAGGTCCGTCCTCTTCCAGGTCACTGTCACTTTGTCTTGGGAAGTTTGTGTGTCAAGATAGCAGCTGAGCAGCTGATCCCCACCAAGGTTGGCGACAGGCTTTGTACTGCTGCTTATCACATTGGACTGGGGCTCTGTGGGATGTGGACATTTTATACACATATTATAGACTAGCACATTTGAATCAGTTCCAAATTGTTGACAACTTAATAACCGATTTAAATGATATTTAGTGAAAGTGTTGTTTGCTTTTGGCAGTTATAAAACTTTTAGCAGGAAGATTTTAAGGACAAGTTCACATTTTTCACATTCACATATCCTGAGAGAGAGAGAGCGACTGTGATTTCAAGAGATAGTTCAAGCAAAGCTATGACTATTTAGGGGTCTGAGTTAGTAAAAGAGATTAAATTCTAAAGACACAGATAGATAGACTGTATATAAAAGATGGTTCTAGCATACAGGTCTGAAAAACAAAGCCAGGGTGGAAATGTCCTATACCTGTCTTCTTTCTACTGACCAGCAGGGGGCAACCATTGTAGCTGTCTAGAAAAGAAATCTACTTCTCACTTGATTTATAACCTCAGTAAATATTTTCCTAATGCCTTTATGGTCTCAGTCAGTAGTATTATGACTTCATCATGTTTAGCTTGGAAATTATCGTGCCATTTATAAAAATAACCCACTCAAAGTGTGGTATGCTTTTTACTCTGTGACTGATGACTCACTACTGTATGAGCATGGCGTGTCCTTTGGTTCACAATCAGATCTTTTTTGGCCTTCAGTTAAACTAAAAAAAGAAGTCCTTTTTTCAGGTAATAACATTGCGCATATTTAATAAATTTGTAACTTAATAAAACTAACATGCCAATTAATCTAGCTTGAATGCTAGCTAGCTATCAGCTTCACACATTCTTCTAAAATATAGTCACGCCCACTTTCAAGACATCAACAAGGTGATGGCCAAAATACCAGTTTCACAGGTTCATATAGGACAGGATTCCACAGTAAAAACTCAGGCGCACCATGTTTATGAATGAAACTATCAATTGATATTTAAAGTCAATATTCCCTTAATACCATGTTAAACCGGCACCAGTCAAGCATACCTAAACACACATAAACATTTTCTCAAGGAAATGAAACATGAATATAGAGTATATGTGTTACTTGGCTATCAACATTATTTCTGTCAAGTGGAAAGTCAGCCTCCCTTACAAATATTTACAGATCATTACACATGCAGATACAAATGAATATTTACAGTTAAACACTCGATGCTGTGCCGTGCCGTGTTGCCGTCCACATGGATTAACTGTATTTTAGTTTAGACAAACACAGCACATGGTGAGCACACCCATGTATCACCCCAGGCCTCACAGAGCCATCACTAATGACAAGAGGATCCAAACAGATCTGTGGGTCTTACTTGAGAAGGCCAGAGAGAAGAAGAGGATGATGAAGAAACTAAGTATGACGATGATGATGAGCATGCTGTGCAAAAAGAAAAACACAAGTGCAATTGTAACAAAACACATAGTATTAGTTTTTAAAGATTAGTTTCATAGCAGTTCTTCTAGCTTCTATTATTCTTCCTGTAACTGTAGGGTTTGGGCTCCATGCATTGTGTCTTCTGGGTCTCGTGATGATCAGGACAAAAAATCCATTGCAATAAGAAAGCTGGAAACTGGAGATTGTTTTCAATTCTTCTGTAAGTGTTTTCTTTGTGGTTCAAAAATGTTAATATTTTGTCCTGGCAGATATTTAAAGGAGAAATATCTCTTTGACAGACTGTCAGCAACTTTTATTTTGTTAGGGATCACATATTAAACTAGTCGCAAACCATAAGTTTATATATAATAACATGTTGTTGTATTATAATCTGAAACTTTAAAGGTAATCAGCAACTACAGCTGTCAAATAACATCAAAAGTGAGATGTTTTCTTTCTCTACTGGTGCAGTAAAAGCAAACATACCACTGGAGACACGTAAATATTTTCAAAGTTGAATGACAACACTAAATATTCAAACCTCATGGTCGCACCTGTAGAAGATGATTTGTCCGAGTGTGGCCATGGCTCCTGATGAAATCTCTTGAGACCAAGAAAAATGGTAATTATTTATTCTTTATCCACTTTTTTTATCCAAGTAATATATTTCTGCTGCTGTCTGTCAGCAGCCTGCACAGAACTGTCTGCTCAGCCTCTCTCAGAGCACTTAGGAAATACAATACAACACCATAAGTAAATATTACTTTTAAGGTGTGTTCTTCATTTTGGTTGACAGGTCATCATCTAGCTCGTTTATCTTACCAAAATAAAAGTTCATGTGACTGATTTACAAGAGAAAGAGATTATTTTTGTGATGTTAGTTAAGCTTTTACAAAGTGAAGGGATTACATCCAGAAAAGCATTTTTACAGTACTTATGACATAGAATATGTTTTTCATGTATATATTAATAGCATGCAGTACCGACTGCTGCTGGTTTTATTACGGCAAAAGCATAATATGCATACAAGGAAAAAGAGTAGCACACTGGGTTTGGCAAATTGACTCAAGGTGGACAAAATTTGATCTGTCGAGGAAAAAGAGAACATACGTAACACTTGTTTATTTATGAAAAGGACCAAACATTGTTCACTAAAATAACAACAGAAAAAATAGATGATGAGAATCTCTGGTGATATTTTTGGCATTTCAAAACAGACAATTAGCCTTATTCATACTAATATCTGCTTGGACTGAACTACAGTATCGAAAGAAATGTGCCATGCAACACTTGTGTGACAAGTGAAGACATTACAGAGTCCTCTTGACCACTGAGAAATTCTGCCAACCTCAAATGTGTAACTGAAACTGAAAGCACATGTATGTCACATCATGTGATCTTATAAAACAAGAAACATTTTCTTTTTCAGTTTTTATTTTAGTTTTGCAAGAGATGTGAACATGCAACTGTGAAATCTAGAGTGTTTAAACTGTTAAGCCATAAAACAAAATGAAGCTCTTAGTTTTTGCTTTGTAGCAAACAACAAACACATATATTCTTGGTGCAAGCATTTTGTAGTAGATAACTGCAACCAAAATCCTACTTTGTTGACAATCCTTGTTAAAGATTAGTGTTAGAAAGGTGCGCATTATGTAAAATGTTATTTTGCTATAAAAATGGATGCTCAAAATGATCATATTACACAAACATACATGAAATTATAGCACACAAGCCACAAACCATTAAAGCAAATCTTTTTTTTGCCCTTACCTCAGTTCTAACAAGCTTGAAAGCTAACAGTTCGTATGTCCGCCTTTATTCTTCAACACAGCCTCAACTTATGCAAGCATTCTTGTAATTTCAGATGTCTTCAGGACTAGTCCTCCATGATTCTGGAAAGATAGTCAAAGCTCTTTTTGGAGGCACTTGGGAAGCCAATCAATGACTGATAGTGCTCCATTGGGAATTTTTCTATCTAGCTATGCTTTTACTGTATTGACAGTGTGTTTGGTATCACAGTCATGCTGAAAAATGAAGCCTTTTCCTACCAGGTGCTTTCTAGATGTTATTGTATTGTTATGCATGGTGTTACTTGGTGCATTTATTAGGCTGGGCGACTGTGATTCATCATTGTCTAAAAGTTCTTTGAAAAGCATTCAGTTAGTCAAGAACGCTGCAGTGAAAGTCCTGACAGGGACTTGAAAGAGAGAGCATAATTCTCCCTTCTCTTCACTGGCTCCCGCTTAATTCAAGAGTTGGATTTAAAATCCCTATCCTTACATGCAAGGTCTTGAATAACCAGGACCCTTGATATTTTAAATACCACACAGTACTGTATTATTCAAAGCATTTTGCTCTCAGACTGTCAGCTTACTTGTGGTTTCTAGAGTTTTTAAAAGTAGAATGGGAGGCACAACCTTCAGCTTCCAGGCTCCTTTCCTGTGGAAAAAGATTCAGGTTGAATTCAGGAGACAGACACTCTCTCTACAGTTTAGATTAGGCTCAAAACTTTCCTTTTTGATAAAGCATATAGTTAGGGCTTGATCAAGTGACCCTGAATCCTCCCTTAGTTTCACTGCTATAGGCCAAGGTTGCCTAAAGGCTCTGAGTGTTTCTTCTTCACACCTCTCTTTTTGGTCTCCATGTGTTTATACCTCTAAAAACTAAATTTAAACTGTGGTTCTCTCCCATGTGTATCCTTTGTCCTGTCTTTCTCTGCTTTTCTCTTCCCACCCAACTGGTCGTGGCTTTAAAAAGGGAGTTTTTCCTTCTTACCTTGGCAAAGTGCTAGGTGTATCTCTCACATCCCGTGTCAGGTATTTGTTGATTATTTTTCTATTTCTCTAGAACATGACTTTCAGATACTGTCCAGCTGCTGTAGATATTTTTTTTTTTTATATACCTACCATTTCTTAGTTTGCCCTCTGGTTGTGCATTTCCCTAAGGTTCTTTAAGCACACTTTGCTAACCATACGGAAATGTGCCAAGTTTTCATCTTATTGCAAAAATACTGTTTTATGCCAGTTAAACTGCTTGTTTTATAGATTAAACTAAAAAAAATGTGAATAAATGTGTTTTTACAACAAGCTGCCAGTAAGTGCCTTATGATACAGTTTACAATTGCTGTTATGTGACAAGTTGTCGGTGTAAACACAACACATTCCTTGAGTTAGGTCATTTTTATTACTGGTCACAGTTAACCAACTTGATATCTTATTAACCATATCACTATGTTGTTTGAATAACTTTAACGTGTATTTCCTGAAATTTTCCCCCGTGATGTTGTTCATTAGTGAATAGAATCTGTCTGGAAAACCCTAAAAATGTATTTGAGAAGTGAAAACCAAGATTTGCATCATTCTGAAAGTACTTAAAAGAGCCTCATTGTGGTAAACCGTGGACACAATGTATTTAAAGGCAATATAATGGCAGTATATGCTTTATGCTTCAAAATTATTTTTCATTTTCACTCAGCCATTGGAGGAGGAACATTTTAAAAATCTAACTTACTAACTTAAGACATCTGATACTAGTTTCATCCAGGATGGCATTTCCGGAGTTTACTTACAAACTTCTTCAAGTAATCAGAAATTCTGTGGGTGTTTTGGTGCTCATAGTCATTTTCTACATCCTGCAGTACATTTTTAACATGCATTTTTTATGCTCGTGTGAACCGGGCCTGCATCCAAATGGTGTACTGTACATGGCTCTGCCGCCTTTGATCCTCGCCTTTATTGTCATCATTGTTGAACCTTTTCACCAAAGAAAGATTTTTTACTGGTGTCACTCTCTCTCGAGATGTGCTATGTGTGTTGGCAGCTATGTCTGTAAGGTTTTCATTAAGTGGATCAGTTTGGCGGCTGTATGGATAGCCGCTGTTCTGTTTGATGGAGACTGGTTCGTTTGCCTAAAGACAAACTTTAACAAGAACCAGACTGGAATTCCATGCAAACAAAATCTGACCTATGAGGAGCAACGGATTATAGGAGACTATATGACTCAATCACTTGTAAGTAACAACACACAACAATCATGCAACATCAATTTGACTAACATAATTTTTAAACTAAAATTCATATGTTTAAAAATGTAAGACAATGAAATTTTGTTACATTTAAAAGCATTTTAGTTCTACCTCCATGTAAGTATCACAATGTTTTACTTAGTGCGCTCAGAGCATCAAGTGGATGCTTGCGCAAAATTCAAAAGCTGTAAGTCTGACTGACAATAGAGAAAGAAAACATCACTTTAACAACTGTTCATGCTCAAAAGTCCTTTATGTACTGCCAGGTTATTGGAAGCTGAATGTTAAGAAATGCGAAAAGAGTTGAAATAAACTTGAACTTGACTAAAAGAACAAACCTACATTTAAAGCAAGTATGTGAATTGTTTTCAAATTGTAGCTTTTTTTTTCTTTTCCAGGATTATGGTCTTTTTCTCATCTGTGGTTTTTTATTTGTCTGGACGACCTGTGAAATTAAAAGACTGTCTTGCAGCTGTTTTAAAACAAGGCCACGCTGTCAGCCTTACTACAGTGTAGTATTTGAAGACCTTCTAGCAGAGGAAGTCAGTATTCACCTAAATGACAAACTAAAAGAAATGGCAACAGAAAAAGCAAAAAACATCTGTAAGCCCTACCTTGAAGCTATTAAGGCTCATAAGCTGTCAGGAAACGATGATGATAATGACGATGCAAACACTGCTGCTTCTGAAGCCTGGGAGAAAATTTCCATCCCTGGTTTCTACTTGATGGAAGATGAAGAACAATAAACAGCTGGAGACACTGTAGCAATATTTTAAACTGTCATTTGTTAGAACCTTTACATCTATAAAAGTCTGTATCTCTGTATGTACATTTCATGTGGATATTTTATTTAGTCAGTTATCTATTTATCTGTTAATTTAGAAGACGTTTTACAAACGAAAATCTGTGTTATAAGTTTTTCCTATATATTTCCTAAATAATTTTACTTTCTTTCTACTTTCTTTGCAATAGTTTACTACACTAATTTTGAGAGAATATGACAAGCAAATTATACATATGATCGTTTTCTATTTATTTGTGTCAGAAAATATTGTTCAACATTAAGAAAACATATGGCAAGGAAAGAACAGTTCAAGCAATAAACTTAAATGTAAACAAAAATGGAATACATAGTATTTTTCACTGGAATTAAAATGTGCATCACCTGGCTCATGTCTGTCGAGCCCAATTTTACTTTTTAAGTGTGTGTGTGTGTGTGTGTGTGTGTGTCTGTGTGTGGGGGGGGTGTATGTATCCATGATTGTTTATGCTAATGAGAGTGTGGGGAGTGAGTTGGAGGGCGGGGTGGGGTGGGCTGCTTTTAACCATGTAAAGCACTTTGTGCTACATTGCTGTATGAAAAGTGCTTTACAAATAAAGATTGATTGATTGATTGATTGATATGATTCTTTTGAGTATAATGTACTTAACATTGGTTTTTTTTTTTTTTTTTTTTTAGATAAAAGGAACTACAATTCAGCCATGAAAAGTAGTCCAATAATAAAGGAGGTGTATTAAGCAATAATGTTCATGTATCTACTCTGGTCGAAAGAATCCACGCTTCGTACTGATGTCCACAATTCTTTTATTCCTCTCACAATCACAGAGCACCGTGAAAACTAGAAACAAGTAAAATAATATCAATAGCACATATGATATTCATCTCAGACACTTATTTCCTTTCACAAAGTGCACAAGTGTTAAACAAATAACAGCATAATGAGTTTTTTTTTGGTTTTTTTTACCGTGTGTGCCTTGTAAAACCAGCAGTAGAAAAGTTGTACATTCCGAAAAGTCCGCCGTGTTACCGTTCTGTCTTGTCTCTCCCGCGCACAACTTCCGACTCACAGGAAGTGACTACTTCACAATAATATTTTAACAGAAACATTTCTTATAAGAAGGATGTATCACTGGATTCATAGATGATCTTTTTCTACTGCAAATGTACACAAGCATGAGAAGCAAATAAAGAAAACAAATAGAAATGTCATGGCAACCCACACAAACATTTCAGCGTCAGCTACACTCCCACCAATTACCTTTGATTATTACAATTGTGAACGTAAATACACTTGCATTGCTCATTAAATCAATGGTAATTCCCAAGCACCATGTTGTTGTTTTAAAACACTCTTGCATTGACATAAACAATATTCTTTTCTCAACAAATGAATTCAACAATATGAACAGTAGAATTTACATCTCCATAACATGTGCATGAAGTACAGCATAATGACAACTTCTATTTTAGAAGGAAAATCTAATCAATGAATGACATTTTCCCAATTTTAGCTGTTTTTCACCAGGACCACTAATTTCTGAATGGGTCTCTGAATGATGGAGGGTTGGACGAGGCGTTCGCCTCCCTTTCCTAACTTCTGATCACCAGTCTGGATTGTCACCTTCCGTACAGGTCCATCATCATCCTCATGTGCTTCCACAACCCTAGCGAGTTTCTATTCATTGCGAGGAACATCTTCCTCTTTGAGAATCACAATGTCACCCACCTCCACATTACGTCTTGGTGTATGCCATCGCTGTCTCAGAGCAATATTGGCCAGGTATTCCTTTCTCCATCTGTGCCAAAATTGCTCAGTCAGATACTGGACCCTTCTCCACCGTTTCTTAGCATACAGGTCCTCCTTGACAAATTTACCTGGAGGTGGAAGTGGGATTGAGGATTTCATGGTGATCAAGTGGTTCGGTGTGAGTGGCTCCAAGCTTTTGGGGTCATTGATGTTATCAACAGTGAGTGGGCGGTTATTCACAATGCACATAGCTTCATAAAGGAATGTCCTTAATGAGGCATCATCCAACCTTCCCACACTGCAGGCAAGGACCATGCTCAGTACGCTTCTCACTGTCCGGATTTGACACTCCCATGCACCTCCAGCATGACTAAAGTGGGGCGTATTCATCTGGAAGTCGCACTGATTTTCTGCTAGGTATGCAGTCACTCTTTCCTTATCAAGTTCTTTCAGAGCCTTTGCCATCTCGTTTCTTGCCCCCATAAAGTTAGTTCCCTGATCAGACCTAATGCGCCTAACAGCTCCACGAAGGGCAATGAAGCAGCGCAAAGCATTGATGAACGCGTCAGTCGTCAAATCTTCCAACATCTCTATATGCACTGCCCTTGAGCAAAAACATGTGAAGAGGAGGCCGTACTGTTTTTGATCTTTGCGACCTTGTTTGGTTTGAAAAGGACCAAAGCAGTCCATACCACAATAAGTGAATGGTGGTGTGGGATCAACACGGTCACTAGGTAGATCTGCCATCCGTTGCTCCTCTGGTGGCACGCGGGCTCTCCTGCACTGTACGCACTGCCTGATGTATTGGGCTACAGCCTTACTTCCTCCAGCGATCCAGTAACCATTGGCTCTCAGTGCATTGAGGGTTTGTCCTCCGCCTTGGTGTTGTATCTTGGTATGATGATACCCTAACCCCCAAACCTCAATGATGAGGTTTGTAACAGCACCATCTTTAGGAAGGATCACTTTGTGTCTTAACTTGAGAGGCACAGATGCCTTCCTCAGTCTTCCTCCTACTCTCATTATGCCATCTTGGGGGAATGGGTCAAGCTGAAAGAGTTGGTGGTTGCAAGGCAGCCTTCCTAGTTTCTGGCTGAGTGTGTTTAACTCCTCTTGAAAGGCATCTTGTTGTGGAAGCTTGACGAGAGTCTGTGCAGCTTGTTTTCTCTCTTCCACGTTTAAAGGCTCAGCGGTCCTGATCCTTTTTGCCAGCCGCTGGATACGAGCAATGACGTTGACAGCTGTAGTCCATCTTGAGAACCGCAGCAGATGCTTCTGGATGTCAAACTGCCTTGCTACATCAACCTTCAACACCTGAGTAGTCCTCACCTCTGGGTCTCCCACCAGCAAATCTGAAGTAGCCTGTTTTGTGGCTATCTCTCTTTCCCATAGAAAGCTGGGACCAGAGAACCAATTTGACTTGATGAGGTCAGCTACTTTGAGGCCTCTCGAGGCATGATCAGCCGGGTTTTCTCCTGTGTCAACATAATACCATTTCCGTGCATCGGTGGTTTCTCGAATTCTCTGAACGCGATTTGCCATGAACACATGGAACCTTCTTGCTTCATTATTGATGTAACCAAGCACGACCTTTGAGTCTGTCCAAAAATATTCGTCATCAATCTTGAGCTCTAGCTCCTCCCTTAACATGCTGCTCACAGATGCCGAGGTTACTGCTGCAGTTAACTCAAGTCTCGGTATGGTAACTATTTTGGTTGGTGCAACCCTCGCCTTGCCCATAACCAAGGAGCAGCATACCCTTTCTCTGCTTACCACTCTGATGTAAGAGCACTGGCCATACCCTTGACTGCTTGCATCAGAGAAATGATGAAGCTCGGCTCTCTCAATCTCACCGAGGCTGTCAGGTATGAAACATCTTTGAATTTCAATTCTTTCCAGGTTCTCCAAATCCTTCATCCAAGTCTCCCACCTTAACTTCAAGCCTTTGGGTAGTGGCTCATCCCACCCTGTGCCTCTCTGACACATCTCTTGCAGCACTCTTTTCCCTTCAAGAAGGACTGGGGCTAGAAACCCCAAAGGGTCATACAAGGAGGCCACAATTGAGAGAATCCCTCGACGTGTTGCTGGTTTCTCCTCAAGTTACACCTTGAAGGAGAAGCTATCATTTTCAATGTTCTACCTTATACCTAGCACTCTTTGAACTGGTAAATCATTGTGATTAAGATCAACATTCTTTACCTCCATAGCATGCTCTGCAACATCAACAGAGTCAAGGACCTCTCGGCTGTTGGAGAGAAATTTGTGAAGGTGCAGCTTTCCTTTGGCACACACAGCTTGGGCTTCTCTGACCAGTTCAATTGCCTTACCCACCGACTCTACAATTATGAGACCATCGTCGACATAGAAATGTTTCTGGATGAAGCTAGCTGCGGAGGGGTACTCTTTCTCACATTGGCTGGCAAGGTGTTTCATGCCATAATTGGCGCAGCCAGGGGAGGATGATTCTGAACCTTCATGCGGTACTCTTTGGGTTCAGAGTTTGTGTCTCCATTTTCCCACCAGAGAAACTGCAGGTAGTCTCTATCATTCTCGCTCACATGAAACCTGTGGAACATTTTCTCCACATCACACATGACTGCGATGGGATATTTACGGAAGCGGCACAGCACGGCTGTTAGGCTATTTGTGAGGTCAGGTCCTGTTAGCAGATGGTCGTTTAAGGAAGTGTCTTCATACCTTGCAGAGCAGTCGAAAACCACTCTGATTTTGCCTGGTTTTCTGGGGTGGTAAACTCCTTGATGTGGGATATACCAGACTTTCCCCAGCTCTGCTTGGTTTTCCACTTTCTCTGCATCTCCATCCTTGAAGACACCTTCCATAAATCTCACGTAGTCTATTTTGAATTTGGGATCTCTGTCCAGCTTCCTCTTTAGATGCTTCAGCCGTACTAACGCCAGCCTTTTGTTGTCTGGGAGATGCGGACGTGCTTTGAAAGGGAGAGGCATCTCCAGGTGACCATCCTTATTTTGTTGGATTCTGTCTTTCAAGATCTGCAGGAAGGAAATATCTTCTTGAGATATGCTTCTGTCACCAGGTTTTGTGTCTGCAAAATCAGACCCCAGGGCCTTGATGACAGCAAATGGTGTTATGGGTGGCACCTCTCTGACAGACACTCGATGGCAAAAACCAGTCACATCTTTAGCCTGCAAACGCTGTGGTGTTCTTCCCACAATGCTCCAACCAAGGTCCGTCTCAATAGCATAAGGCTCATAGTCGCCCCCAGTGATGACCCTTCTTGGAATTAACGCTCTGGAGCAGTCGTATCCAATCAACAATCCAACACCACAGTCCATCAACGGGGGTATCTCCTGGGCCATGCTTACAAGGTGTTTCCATTTGTTGGCTGTCTGACAAGTGGCAATATGTGGGCGGTCAAGAGGAATGAAGTCCCTTGTGTAGGCTGGAGGCAAACTGATGGAAACATTAGAGGAAAATCCTCTAACTTTGAGCTTGCATACTCTTTGACTCTTCACGACTGAGTCTCTCCCCATCATAGTGGAAAGTTTAAGTTTCACTGGTTCCATTGTTGCTTGTAGCTTTTCGCACACCTCCTGATCAACAAATGTGTGACTGCTTTGAGTGTCCAATAGTGCATACACTAGGGTTTCAGTGTCCGGAGCACTAAGTGTTGAGATCCACACTGGGACTATCATCGACGTACTCCCACCTTCACCTCCACTCACACAACATGATAATGACGACGTACTTTCTTCAACTGCGCCTGGTGTTGATGGTACTCCTGCTTTAGAACGATCTTCATGCAATGGCGTTGGGTGACTCTTTTTGCATATGGCACACATGGACCTGTTTCTACAGTCTTTAGAATTGTGACCCTTTCTTAGACATGCAAAACACAACTTATTTCCAAGTATGCATTTTTTCTTATCCTCTACAGACATGTCCATAAGCCTCTTGCATTTATGTATGGAATGGTTCTCTCGACAGCAGTGGTTCCCAAACTTTTTTTTGCTGGGCCCCCCTTATTTTACAAGAAAAATGTTTGCGCCCCCCCCTTCTCGCGCGTGCGCGCGCGTGCACACGCACAAACACAAACACGTCCTCCAACCACGCACAGCCATATTTTGCTCCATTGCAGTTTATTTCACACCTCAAACATTTAGTAAACAATTAAGCAAATACAAGTAATCTGCAATAAATTACAGATAGTAATAAAATAAACTACTAACTCTTTTACGCTATGTCCGCACCTACACGGGTATTTGTGAAAACGCAGCTGTTTCATCCACACGTAAACGTTGTTTCGAATCACCGAAAACTGAGATTTTTTTTAAAACTCATTTTTTGCGTTTACGTGTGGACGAGGAATACAGAGTTGGTCACGCAACGTCAAAGGTATGTGTCTTTTTTCACGTCACGCTGTGCGCCACGTTATTGTTTACATGAGATGAATTGCAGAATGGCAGATAGAGACAAAATACTGTTAATCTGACTATCTTAAGGTTTTACACGCTTACATATACACACGCAGTTACTGTCCCTCTATTTAGAAAGGCAGAGGCGTCACGGTGTGATTATTTTATGTGTAGTTTTTTTTTCATGTGTAATAATATTCAACATTGCTATCAATACATTTTTCAAAAAATGCCTCTCTGTGCAAAATGGGTTTAAAAACATAAACAACTTTGGGATTCTGTTTGTCCGTGATTTGAACAGCCGAGCGCTGGTCCCGACACAGGGAAAAGCAATTCTGCAGGGGAGACCTACCTCGGCACTTGTGCAGGTGAAACCAAAGGGAAGATATGCTTCACCATATTTTCTAGTCTTTGGCTTAGAATGAAGTTGGTTTGGAAACATATTCAGTGATGCTTCATCTCCTGCTTTGCGTTTCTGTGGGCGCCCCGTGCTAGCAGTGTCCAAGCGTTTTGTTTCCCCCCCCCCTTTTCATTCCGCGCCCCCCCTGCAATGGCTCTGCGCTCCCCCCGAGGGGGCGGGCCCCACACTTTGGGAAGGTCTGCTCTACAGCAAATACACTGGCCATTATTGGAATTTTGTGTTGGTGTGGTCCATTTCTTTGGTTTCCCTGCATCTCCCAACTTGATTTCACCAGGGTCAGATTTGGCGGTGGAGCTTGATGGAATTGGGGGTTTCACATTTGTGGCAAACGTGTTTGCTTTTGAACGCTTCATCTCTCTTGGTGGTGCCTCTGCAGAGTGCCTTAAGGCATGTAAGGATGACCCTGGACCCATGCTATGCGTGACTCCTTAGAGATAAAGGAAGCAAACTCATGAAAGCTTGGATAGTCGTTGCCCCGATCGAGCTGCTCTGTGACATAACGGTTCCATCTAGATGTCACCCAATCAGGAAGCTTGACTAGTATTTTCTGATTCTCCTCACAGTCGTTAAGAACCTGTAAGCCCTTTACGTGAGGCATGGCATTACTACATGTTTGGAGGAAATCACTGAGCTCTCTTAACTTGAGATATTCCTTTCCACCAATCTTCGGCCACGCATTTAGCTTATCTCTGAAAGCCCGCTGCACTACAAAGGAATGGCCATATCTAGCATTTAACTTATCCCATGCTTGTTGATAGGCTTCTTCATCTCTTCTATAGAAGCTGCCTTCAAGAGAAGATTTTGCCTCACCTGCTATGTACTTTTGCAGGTAGAATAGCCTGTCTGCAGGGTCAGAGCATCGTCTCTCTATGAGGGCTTTGAAGCTTATGCTCCATTCTGTAAACTTCAGAGGATCGCCCGAGAATACAGAAGGTTCTGGAGTTGGCAAGCGAGTGAGAGCTAATGACTCTTGTAGTGATTGGACCAATGATGTCTCGTTTTGCACAACCTGCCGTTCTTGATCTGGGATGTGGTGTGCATCACTCACTTTGCTGAATGGAGGACTGCGTGTCCCATCCCTCTTCTTCAGTGTAGACATTTAGCTTTGCCTGAATTACATCAATGTCCCTCTGATTTTCAAGTTTTCTCAACTGCTGACGTTGAGCTTCGATGGCAGCTTCCATATCAATTTCGGCTCTCTTTGCAGCCAGCTGAGCAGCCGCTTCTGCCCTCATAGGTGAAATGCTAGGTGACTCTGAGAGATGGTTAGAATTGTGACAGCTGGGTGCAGTAATTTTGGAGGCTGTGGATCCATATACGGACCTAGCATATTCATTATCAAGTAGCATGCGTAACCTTGATCTTTCTGCCACCGTGTCAAACTCACCTTCATCTTCAGTCAGACGTACTCTCATCAGCTGCAGCAAGACGGCTGAGCATGCATCGATCTTTCTTCGAATTTCTTGGCTTGGTGAGGTTTGGAGTCGAATTCTGTCATACTGTTCCTTTAATTCAGACTCTAGCTTCTCAGCCTCATCCATCATATTATACATGTCACTCTCAGAGCATACTTGCTTTAACTTTGTGCGAATATCTCTTACGTTGCTTTTCCATTTCTCATATGTTGCTTTGAACCTCTTCTCCTTTTGAGTTAACTCCTGTTCAGTTCTGCATTTTTGGCGTTAATCACCTTTCACGAGAGGATTTTCTTGTTTTTGTCTCAGATTTCTCAGACACTACACTTTTTTCCTCTTCCAAATCAACTGCATCTTGTACTTCTGACATAACATCAGGGTGACTATGACCATCTTTAGACATTTTCAGACTTTAAAGGGGGTATCTTATGAAGAGGACAAGATATCTAAGGTAATTACAAGAATGGAATGGATGTAATAGGCGGAGAATTATTAAAATGAACACAAAGGCACCTTAGCTTAGATTCTTACTAGGGGTGCAACGATACACAAAATTCAGGGTTCGGTTCGGTTTGGTACTTTGGTGTCACGGTTCGATATTTTTTCGATACAAAAAAAAATGTTCATGCCTTTTTAATTTGTAATTTATTAAAATTATAAATATATATTTTAACTCAAAAGTACAGTTTTTAAGTTTAATGTTGCTGAAACAACAAAGTAATTAAAAAAATAAATTTATCTGATGGAGAAATCACTCATCTTTGGAAAAGAGAGTTTATTACAGAGAAATGGCTCTTTCCAAAATAAAAGCTATAGTATACGCTTCTTCTGGGCTATATTCTCAGCAGCATATTAAACATATCAGGTCCCATAAGGAGAATCATGTGCTAATGGCTGTCTAAATGACTCGGGTAAAGTTTGTAGCATGCGTGCTTGTTGTTTTTGTCTGCTTCCACTTGTCTTTGCACTAGGATGATGTCGGCGTAAATGTGCAGTCATATTCATTGTGTTCCCACTAGTGCTGTCAGCGTTAATCTGAAATGACGTTAACGCCACAACACGGCAAATCTCCGTTAACGAGCTACCGCGGATCGCCCCGTGCGTGGGGCTGGACGGCCAACACGTTAACGAGCTAACTGCGCTAACGCATTAGTTCCCACCAATGTAATTGAGCATTGCGTGGCACATCCGACATACTGTTTTACTTTAGTCAATGACGCGCTTACCTTCAGGGTCATACTTCACATGAAAACCAAAATAGTTCCAAACACCAGCTCTGAATGAGGGTGGGGGAGGTTCAATTTGCCATGTTGCAAGGAGAGCTTAACTTCTGTCTCGCTAGCTTGCCCTGCGCTCAGTGAATCTGCGTTCGACTACTCCGCCTAGGCTGCACTGTCGAGCGCAGATCCACTGAGCGCTCAACACAGACAGCACCGTCAGAAGGAAAGTTGATAAAATAAATTAAAAATTTTGTATTTTTCGATACATATGCGTACCGAACCGAAAGCACTGTATCAAATGGTTCAATATCGATACGAGTATTGTTGCACCCCTAATTCTTACATATGACAGCAAATAAATCTTCAGTTTCAGCCTTCATGAAGCTTGCAAACAATGGGTAAGAAAACAACAATAATTTCCAGAACTTCAACAGATTGTCTTTTTTTTTTTTTTTACACAGTCTGAAATTTGAACACTATTAATTTCTTGTCCAATAGAGCAAATTTGTAGCTCATGTTCTATCCATCAACTCATGAGGCATAATAACTGCGCAATATAGCCTGAGGACTCACGCTTTAGCCTAAAACCGCTACTTGGAGTGTCCGCTGAATCTGCAGCTCCCGATTGGTTGTTACAAAATGCAAAGCAACTGTCCACTGAATCCTGTAGCTCGCTGCAGGATAAGAAGCAACCAAGACCTGTAGCTTGCTGTAGGATGAGAAGAGCTTTGTACACCGTGGTCTCCAGATGGATTGGGACACGTTTTCACTGTATCTACTCTGGTCTTTTATTCCTCTCACAATCATAGAGCACCGTGAAAACTAGAAACAAGTAAAATAATATCAATAGCACATATGATATTCATCTCAGCCACTTATTTCCTTTCACAAAGTGCACAAGTGTTAAACAAATAACAGCATAATGGGTTTTTTTTGGTTTTTTTACTGTGTACGCCTTGTAAAACAAGCAGTAGAAAAGTTGTACATTCCGAAAAGTCCGCTGTGTTACCGTTCTGTCTTGTCTCTCCCACGCACAACTTCCGGTTCCCGCGACTCACAGGAAGTGACTACTTCACAATAATATTTTAACAGAAACATTTCTTATAAGAAGGATGTATCACTGGATTCATAGATGATCTTTTTCTACTGCAAATGTACATAAGCATGAGAAGCAAATAAAGAAAACAAATAGAAAACAATAACAATCTCAGATACACTTTGGTGTTGTCATGGCAACCCACACAAACATTTCAGCGTCAGCTACAGTTCATGTTCCAATTAAACATAATTTTACTCTTGAGGACATTCCAATCAGTGAATATTCCTGCTGTCGTCTTTTCTGGATGAAACTTGCATGCAGAAGGAGAGCCTGGTATTGACAGACTGGGACTGCAGAGGGCACACTGCTGGAGATTCCACCACTGTGAATGTGACACTTACAAATGTATGGTGACAATATGGAGATGTAATTGTATGGGGTCGCCACAAAATAATCACAATCAGAATCAGAATACTTCATTGATCCTTAGGGGATCCCTAGGGATTGGCTGCTGCAATGCTCCTGCACCTCAGATGAGGAAGATTCTGCAGACTGAAGGCAAGTCATCATACACTACCAATCAAACGTTTGGACACACCCACTCATTTAATATTTTTTTGCTTTGTTTTACATTGTAGATTCTCACTGAAGGCATCAAAACTAGAATTAGAATTTTTTTCATTCAGAACTGCCTTACTTCTTTGTTGCATAGATTTAAAAATGTGCTGGAAACTTTCCTCAGAGATTTGTCCCACAGTGACTTGATAACATCACATAGTTCCACACCCATGATCTGAAACTCCTGTTGCACCACATCCCAAAGGTGTACCATTGAGGTCTGGTGACTGTAGTATTTCATTGAAACATTTCTTTGTTGCTGATAAATGACAAACAATGTACTGCAATGTAAGGAAATGCATCTCAAAAGAAGAAGTAGAGATACAAACAGGGAAATTAAAACCAAATGTCTGAAGTTCAAAAACCACAAGCTCACGCTACATATGCAAATTCACAAATGGCCAAAAGAACTGCAAATCTGTAGAAAGCAAGTGATGCACATTTTAATGTACAGGGTGGGTCATTTATATGGATACACCGTAATAACATGGGAATAGTTGCTGATATTAAAGTCCTGTTTGTGGCACATTAGTAGGGCAAACTCCTCAAGATGGGTGGTGACCATGGTGGCCATTTAGAAGTCGGCCATCTTGGATACAACTTTAGTTTTTTCAATAGAGCTTCACAGACCACGTGACTTTCGCGCATTGCATGCCGGGAACTCGTGGCAAAACAATCCAAGTACCACATCAAATGCAAGCATTTGCAGCACTGCAAAACGTTCATTCTCCGGCTCCAATACCTTCTTGGTTTTTCTTTGCCCCCCAAAAAAGGTATGTACAAAACAAAGGAGAACAATGCCGGACTGTACAAAGACAGACTTGATGAAAAGGCAAAGAAAATATACGAGGAAAAAATCAAAGGAGTGAAAGGGTTAGACCCTTACGAGCACACAGAGTGGACAAAAGACGTTAGCGTGCTGCCCAACTTTCACCACACTCATATTTATAATTATACGGTTATTGGAGTGAGTGCATACACTCATGAAGTTTAGTAACTTCAGGTCACTGCAACAAGCCCAGGTACAGTTTACCGACGGATGGGTACAGGACCATGAAATGCACCGTGTAGAACGAAAGACCATCGTACGTATCATAAGTTTACCAGTCTCACAAATCGTCTTCATAAATACACATTCGTTAACCGTTTATTAATAGGACCTTTGAGCTCAACGGTAATTAATTAGTAGTGGAAATAATTTCTGGTACGCATTACAGAAATGTAGCAGTGACAATAATATTGTATGCTGTAATCGTACTGGGCAATTAGTCATACAAAACAACTGTTTTACCCTGTGAATAAAAGTATATGTTTTTGTCAATGTACCATGGTAATAACATAAGTGAAACGCAATATTGTGTCAGGACAATTCACTATTTATGCACAATAAACAAAGGAGCATAGCGCGACAATTTCTGTTCAGCGCCAGACTTGCTTGTAACACTACATCACCAATTATGTTATGAAAAATGACATTTTAACTACTACAAAACACTGACCTTTGTGGAAATGCTTGGAGCAGACTAATATGTGAGCCTGGAGTGTTCTGGGACGTTATATTTGGTCTTTGAATGGCTGTAATCCAGGCCACCCGTCGCCTCTTTGTTACTTCGGAAACATGGCTTGAACAATTTTTCTTCAACGACGTAATCCGATAACAACCGATCTCTTTACCCGTCAGCTTCCCGTGGCTGTCATGCTATTGCAGTTAATAATACAACAGCCTCTTGCCATTTTTTGTGTTTCATTTTATCGCTGTGTAACTGATTTCAATTGAAAGCCTGCATGCACTAGTACCTCTTGCCACGAGTTCCCAGAATCTTTTGCGGTTTTACCCCTGAATGACGTCACATTTTCAATCTCTATAGGAAGAGGGCCATGTGACACATCAAACTTATTGGTAATGTCACAAGAAAAAGAATGGTGTGCTTGGTTTCAATGTGGTACATTAAAGATTTTACTTTTTACTTGAAGGTGGGGGGCACCTCACATATACCCCAGAAGGGGGGTATATGTGAGGTGCCTATGATATGATTTATGTAAAGTGAATAGACTAACAGACTAAGGCAGGATAGGAAAACTGAAACACCTTTAAAAGTTCATTAGCTGCACTGAGCCCAAAACTGATGACTGTGGAGTGGAAGTTGTTTGCCGAAGTACACTGAGAGAGCTGTGCAGTAACTAAAAGCAAAAAGAGGAAATTCATAACAATGTCTTTCAAACATGACACATCATTTTGATCTCTTTTTGCTGCTGGTTCAGTGAATTTTGGTCGGAGAGTGACAAAACCTGCAGCATCAGAATCTGTGAGATGTCGGCACCCTGACGTGACGTCGGGTCAATGATCCGCACTTTATGTTTTTGCAGAATCCGTTTGCCTAAAATTGTTTTGTGAGCTTTCGCCTGAGATTCTGGTATTTCTGGCAAAATACATTTATATTTAAAAATTGATTCAGGATTTAATAAATGATATCGCATTAGTCAGACTAAAATCAATTTGAATCGGGAAATTGATTTTTTTTAAACCCACCCCAAAGTCAGTGCAGCATTGAGATGACTACAGATGTTGCCTCAAACTTAGCCATTCACTTTCACCAAACATACCAGTTCCTGTGGTGGTTCTGTGAAAGATTACTATTTTCCTGTTTTGTTACAGAATGAGGGCTTGACATGAGAGTTTACTCTGGAAGTTTGTTAAAGTTTAAATAGACGTTCATACTTTGAACAATTTGTTCCTCTGGAACAAATTAGTGTTAGTGTCTAAAATTATCCAAAATAGAGAAATTCAAGACAAAACCTTTATATTATTAAAGTATTGTAAAAAATTTTATGGAGCTATTTTATGGTTTTTGGTTTTACCTGTTTCTAGGTATTAGTTATTTTTACTTTTTAACACTGTTTAGTTTCTGTGGGTTTTTTTGTATTTAATTTTGTCTTATAAATCAACCTTTTCCTCTTGGAAGTTGATAAATTTAAATTTATTTTGAAACCAGTTTATTTACTAAAACAATCGAAATATGAAGCATTTTTACTTAGGTCTAATTCTGAAAGCAGGATGAAGCACTTTATAATGTGGTACTTACATTTTTTTTGTTAATTAATCTTGTACACCTGCGGTCTGATCAAAAGCACCACATCACCATCTGCTGGCAATCATGGGTATTTTTTTTATCTTTCAAAATTGTCTTGTGTGTAGTTTAATTTCACATGCTGTACAGTGTATTCTGAGCTAATTAAATAGATTTTAAGTTTACTTGTACACATTGTATTTATCTTGACTACACTTTATTATTGATACTGGAAGTTCTGATCTCTTCAATTCTGATGATTAGTTAGAAATTTACTTTGCTTTACCTTTCAGACAGTTGAGCTCCATCGATCCATTTCCATTTGCCTTCCTCTTCTCTGTCAGTTAAACCAATCCAAATGTGGGTATCTTCCCAGAGGAGCATCTGTTCAATAAAGAAGGGGAGCAAAAATGGATGAGTTTAAATTTTAATCACATGACACCTCCAAAGCTGTCTGTAGTTTTCTTCAAAATTGTAGAAGTAATATGTATGTATATGTTTTTTAAAAGAATTTCTTGACAAAATACCTTGTGCGATTGCATCCAGATATAATAGAATAAACATAGTAAACACAGCAAAACATTATATTATATCAGGCACCCACATACAGAATCTCCAGACATAAAAATATTTGGTAATAGATGTAAGATGAAAGTTCTAGATGAAACATTTATAAGATTCCAGCACAGCACCTGTTCATTAACACTGTTTATTATGACAAGATTAGCCTCTCTGTTTGTGCAGTCCTACTGCCCTTTTTCCAGGAACCAGTCCCATAAGAGGAAAAATAACAGGTATGATTGGACATCACCCATCCTGGAGGGCATGTTCTCTCTGGAAGAAACAAGGAGCTTTTAAGTGAAAACAAATCATCATGTAGAATATAAGATACACGAGGACATTAAATTTAAGATTAACTGCAACTTATACATCCATCCATTTAAAGTGTCCTCTGTGATTGACAAGCCCTACCTGTTTGCAACTAGACCATGACAGAGGAAAAATGAAAAAAAGGCAGAGAAAGGAAAAAAAGCATCTGCCCACAAAGTATTATGTCTCAGTAACCCAAAACATGCCAAAACAGTATTTAATTGGATAAATTAAAAACTCTATAAAGAAGAGGCTTAATCAAAAAATAAATCAGTAGCTGCCTCATATGTTATTTTGTGTACAGTTGTGGTGCTAAGAATCAGAATGAGTAATGATAGCACATAGTTGACAACACCCTTAACTATAGATTTGCAGAAAAGGAATTAACACGTTCTACCACATCATCTATTATGGTTTTCACTTTATTGATGCTTATTTCTGCAGCAGGTAACACCTACTTAGCTTAAGTGTTAACTTACTTTACCTCTTTCAGTGAGACTGGCGTTCAGCATGTCTTCTTTGTTAATCGGGGAAGAAACATTTTGACCGGCAGCTGAACACTGTGTGGAGTAAAAATCTGAAATAGTTCAGAGACAATTGTTGTATTTAGCACAGGGTCTCAAAAGCAGATAAGTTTAACACCAAATAATAATAGAATAATTAATTAATTAATAATTCATAGAATATATAAATCACACAATACAGCCTTCATTTAGTCAGTTTAGGATGTTAAAAGGCTTTTTCAGTGACGTCAACAGACCTGCAGTCATTTTTGATGATTACAGAACCAATGCATTTGTCTATATGAGTGTTTGAAGAATCAGTCTTTGTTATGTTATAGTCAAAATAGTAAAAAAAAGATACCACTAATTCCTTTTGTATTCTTTTATAAGAAATATTATATATCAACCAATCACGTCATTTGTGATTTTTAACCTCTGAGTATATGTAGTCTGCATTTTTTTATTTGATCAAACTGTTAATCATTTTCATTAAAATCTATTCAATATCTGAATTTGAATCGTTTATAGTCAAAAATTATGCTCTTAAATGCATCGGACTCACAAAGGGCACTGACAATGATGAGCCCTGCCAGCAAGAAAAAACTCAGTAGGCCCAGGCAGAGAATTAAACCTGCAGGAAAACTCTGTGAGCTCCTTGGACCTAAGCAGAGAAAAATATGACAAACATGACAATACGACAAACAAACTGACAAACAAACTCAAGCCACATCTCTAGGCACGTAACACAAACAAACAAACAAACAAACAAACAAACAAACAAACAAACAAACAATTATAACCGAGAACAAATGAGATGTATTTACACTAAAAATATTTTTACCTTTCTCATTTAAAGCAGATCTTGACTGAGTACTTTCGACAGGCTTAAGATTGATATAGATTTGCTCCATTGTGTGACATGAACGGAAGTTGCATGTTGCGGAAGTGCTAAGGTCCTTCAGCTGCTTTTTTTTAAAAGGAATGTTATCAGACACACTATGTTAAAATGAAATAACAGAAGCCATTTATATATCCACTGATGCTGTGCCTACAAGTGCATCTAAGAACAGAGATGTAAAAAGAATTTGCCCTCTTCCTGATTTCCTTTTCCTGTGTTTCAGATCATTAAACAAATATAAATATTAGGCAATGATAACTCAAGTAAACATAAAAAGGAAGTTTCTAAATGAAGGTGTTTATTATTAAGGGGAAAAAAATCCAAACTTGAGTAAGAAAGTGATTATTGGTCAGCCACGCAACCAAAATTACCCCAAGAGTGCAGCAATGACTCATGCAAGAAGTTACAAAAGACAGCAAACTTCACTTGCCTCAGTTAAGGTCAGTGTTCATGACTTCACTATAGGAAAGAGACTGGGCAAAAATGGCCTTCATGGCAGTTTCAAGACAAAAACAACTGCTGAGCAAAAGAAACATAAAGGCTCATCTCAGTTTCACCAGAAAACATGTTGATGACCTGCAAAACGTTTGGGAAGATACTCTGTGGACTGACGAGACAAAAGCTGTAGTTTACATTTGTTACATCTGTTGTTAAAGTAACACAGGATTTCAGAAAGGTAACGTCATACTAACAGTAAAATATGGTTGTGGTAGTGTCATGTTCTGGGGTTGTTTTGCTGCCTCATGACCTGGAGGAGAATTTCCGGCCATTTGTTTGTGACCTCAAGCTGAAGTGGACTTGGGCACTGCAGCAGGACAATGATCCAAAACACACCAGCAGGTCCACCTCTGACTAGCTTGAGGAAAAACAAAATGAAAACTTTGCAGAGGCCTAGTCAAAGTCCTGACCTGAATCTGATTAAGATGCTGAGCTTAAAAATGAAAACCCTCCAATGTGGCTGAATTACAACAATTCTGCAAAGATGAGAGGGCCAAAATTCCCCCACAGTGCTGTGAGCGATTTATTGCCAGTTATCCAAACCCTTGATTGCAGTTGTTGCTGCAAGGGTAGCATGTGAGTCGATATGAGTAACAAAGAACGATACTATATTTATACTATATACAGACATGGCCAAAATAAAATATATTCTATATTAAAATAAAATAATAATATTAAAAAAATTTGTGATAAAGAAGGGAGATTTATTATTGTGAGAGGAAAACTGGAAAATGAAATGGTCACATTAGTCAATGTGTATGCCCCACCTAATAGTACAAAACAATTTTTTAAAACATTATTCGATACCATTATTTCACAAACGGATGGAATACTAATATGTGGGGGTGATTTTAATATTGTGATGAACAGTAAACTAGATACAACTAATAAGAATAAACATACCAACCAGGTTATGAGAATGGTCAAGAGAATATTTAAAGAATACGGGATAGTTGATATATGGAGGGAGTTTCACCCCTCAAAAAAAGAGTATACACACTATTCCCCCCCACAACAGTTATGCTAGAATCGATTATTTTTTCATGAATAATAACGATTTAAATAGGGTAAAAGAGTGTGAAATTCAACAAGCAGATATATCTGACCACTGTGAAATTCACCTTATAGTTAATTTGAAAGCCCAGGAGAAAAATACGTTATGGAGGCTAAATGTGGGAATATTAAATAATAAGTCTAACGTGGAGGAACTAAAGAAGGACTTTATAACCTATCAAAATGAGAATGATAATGGAGAGGTTACCCCAGTCATTTTATGGGATGCTCTTAAAGCAGTTATAAGGGGAAAATTGGTTGCAAAGACTGCCGCGATTAAAAAAAACAGAGAGGAGGTATACAAAAAAGAGAAGGAGAATCTTTTTTTAATGGAACAACCACACAATACTACACAAGATCCTTCATTGCTTCCAAACATTAAAGAAATTAGAGATAAAATAGATAAAATATTAGTTACAGAAATAGACAAGAAGAAAATATTTTTTAAAACAATCCTACTATGAAGTGGGACCAAGGGGAAACAAATTATTGGCAAAACAATTAAAAAAACAGCAAACAGATTGGACAATTCATAAGATAAGGGATATAGAAACTAATCAAATAATTTATGACTCTAAAGAGATTGGAAATCAGTTTAGGAACTACTATAGAAAGTTATACAGTCAACCTCACTCCGCTGACATTGATCAAATAAAAGCTTTTCTTGAGAAACTGGATTTACCCTCAATTGGGAACAATCAAAATGACCTAGATAAGAGATAGATAGAGATAGATAAAGCAATAAATAAATTAAAATCAAATAAATCTCCCGGCAGTGATGGTTTACCCTCCGAGTGGTATAAAACTTTTAAAGAACAGCTTATACCACTACTCGAAAAATCATTCAATTATACACTCAAACATGGTGAAATGCCCCCTTCATGGAAAGAAGCGGTTATAACAGTGATCCCCCCAAAAAATCCAGTGAGATTTGTTCAGATTATAGACCTATATCAGTACTCAATGTTAATTATAAAATATATACCTCAATTAGTTCTAAAAGATATGAATATTTTATCAGAGATATTATCAATGAAGATCAGACAGGCTTTATAAAGGGACGTCAAACCCAAGACAATATAAGGAGAACTTTATATATTATCAATCATATTCAACAAAAAGGAAAATGTGCAGTCTTTATAATCCTCAATGCAGAAAAGGCTTTTGATAGCGTAAATTGGAATTTTCTATATCAGGTACTTGAGAAATTTGGATTTAATGATATAGCTATCAGATGTATTAAAACGCTTTATCAAAACCCAACTGCAAGGATAAGAATAAACGGCAGTTTGACTGAGAGTATAAAATTAGAGCGGTTTACCAGACAGGGCTGCTACCTCTCTCCTAATTTGTTTGCAATCTTTATAGAACCCCTTGCACAAGCAATTCGGCAAAATAGAAATCTTAAAGGAATAGTGGTGGGGGATGAGGAACATATTATAGGACTTTTTGCAGATGATGTGATCTGTTTTTTAGAGGATCCCGACATATGTATTCCCGTATTAATTAAGCAACTCGAGATATTTGGGTTTTATTCAGGATACAAGCTTAACTTGAATAAAACTCAGATTTTAACATTCAACTATCTCCCATCCAAAACCATAAAACAAAAATATAATTTGAATTGGAGAGCAACAAAAATGAAATATCTTGAGGTAACCTTATCACAAAACGTTGAGAACTTATACAAACTTAACTACGTTAACTTAGATAAGGAAATAAAGAGTGATTTGGATAGGTGGGCTACTCTTCCATCAGATATTGGCGCTCGAATAGAGACGATAAAAGTATGTGTCTTACCCCGACTTCTCTACTTTTTTCAGTCACTACCCGTTGATATACCTGAAAAACAATTTAGATTATGGGACAAAATTATATCTAAGTTTATATGGAATGGTCATAGACCGAGAATTAAATTTGAAACACTACAGATAAGAAAGGATAAGGGGGGTTTGGCACTCCCAAATCTTGAGGCATACTTTTATGCTGCACAAATCAGGTACATCATTTGTTGGTGTGACAATGATTATGAAGCCAAATGGAAGAATTTAGAAAAATCAGCACAAGGAAGAGAAATTCAAAGCCTTATAGGAGACAGAAAAGAAACAATGAGAGTAATTAAACAGCTGAATTCAGTCACTCAGTTTACGCTTAAAATATGGTTTAACCTGATACGAAAATACAAACTAGAAAAAGAGCTTGGATTAATTCGATGGATAGCCTATGATGAGGGTTTTACACCCGGTTCTATGGACCAAAGATTTAAACAGTGGATTCCCACTGGATTAACAGCGATGTGTACACTAATTAAAGATGGGAATTTTATGAGTTTCCAGGAGATTAAACAAAAATATGACCTAAGTAATCAAGATCACTACAGATATTTACAGATTAGGGACTTTTTAAATAAAGAAGTAAAACATAGTGTAGATCTGGATAAAAATTCAATAATTAAAACCATAACTGAAGTTTACAAAGCAAAAAAAATTAAAGTAATCTCTACAATTTACGAGCATATAATGGAGGCAAGAGGGTGTACAACAACATATGTAAAACTGAAGTGGCAGAGAGAGTTGGGAGTGAACATATCTGATGAGGAATGGTCACAAACCTGGAAAATACAGCAGTCAACAACATCATCACGTGCCTGGAGACTGCACTGCTGGAAAAATGTAATTAGATTTTTTATAACACCCAAAATTAAGAACAAACATACCTCCTTACCACAACCGTGTTGGAGGGGCTGTGGAGAGGTAAATGTGAATCATTCCCACGTGTTCTGGTTCTGTCCCAAGATTACAAATCTTGGGAAGATATTCATTTAGTTATAGGTAAAATTCTGGGTTATGCTGTATCTAAGACTTGTACATTATTATATTTTGGTGTCATTACGTGAAATGTGATGAAAGAAGATAGATACATATTGAAAATTATGCTTGCTGCCTGTAAAAAGGCAATTACAAGAAAATGGAACAAGATAGACCCACCATCACAGGACGAATGGATCAAAATTATAGATGAAATACAAACCATGGAACAATTGACCTACAGAATAAGGACTCAGGAAGATCAATACCATAAAAAGTGGGAGAAATGGACTGAGTACATAAACCCAACAGGATATAGACCAACACATTGATAATGAGAAATGATCAAACTGTAGAAACAAAGAGAGCCAACATGTTTTTTTGTTTGTTTGTTTGTTTTTGTTATTCTACTTGTTGTATCTATCTTTTTGTTGTTGTTTTGTTTTGTTGTATAGTGTATAGTGTTTAAAAAAAAACAATAAAAAGAAAGTTTAAAAAAAAAACATAAGTCACACAGAGAATAACAATAATCAGTCAACAAGAACTCAAATAATCCATAAAACCAAAAACACTGGGCCAGTGACCCAGGCACCCTAACAGAAATGCTCTTTCTCCAAACACCTGCTCTCTATGACTTTCAACCCCCAAAACACACTACGGCAAAAACTGGTCCACCGCAAAGATTGGGTCCCCAGCCACAAACACAGTAATATAGTATATGCAGTTAAGTGCCAGGACAATAGCCATGATTAGTACATCAGGGAAACCAAACAACCTCTGGTTAAGTGGATGACACAACACAGAAGAACTAACTAATCCAGCCAGGACTCTGCAGTCTATTTGCAAATACAGAATGGTTGTCAACAGTCTGAATGGCTTCTGAGTGGAAGAAGCTGGAGGTGTGGGACCTGATTGACTTACCTGGCATGTACCAGCGGGCAGGAGGTCATACAAGTGGTGCAAGGGGTCACCTGTGATGGCTCTGAGACAGGACAATCAGTTTGACAGTATGACACTTTGGTGCTAAGGATGTCTGGGATTATGGCGTTGAATGCTGAGCTGTAATCCACGTAATTCTTCTGTTTTCCAGATGGCTCAAAGTTCTGTGAAGGGAGATTGTGATGGAAGCTTCCATGGAATGATTTGCTCTGTAAACAAACTGGTATGTGTTGAGACGTGGAGGTATGATGTGATGTGCCAGACACCATCCGCACGAAAGACTTAATGAATACAGGCGTGAGGGCTTTAGGTCTGTAGTCACTGAAGCTTTCTGTTCCAGGCTTTTTGTGGGTGGGAATGATAGTGGAGGCCTTCAGACAGGTTGGAATGGTGGCATTAGTCAGGGAGAGGTTGAACAGCTTGGTGAGGGTCCCTGCATTTGGTCTGCACAGGCTTTTCCGTTCTCCTGGGGTTGACAGGCTCACCGAATTGCTTGTATTGTGGGTTTCCCGTGATGAGTTTTATATCACTTCTCAAACTGAGCAAAGATGTTGTTAAGCTTGTTGGCATGTGTGAGGCTGCTATGGGGGGTTGGGGAACTCTGGTCTTTGAAGTTGGTGAAGGCTCGTATGCCTCTCCACACCTGGTGGGGCTTGTTGTCTGTGAGGAAGCCCTATATCCTCCTTCTGTGGGCCTTCTTGGCCTGTTTGATGCTGCTCCTCAGGTTTACTCCGACAGTACTGTGCAGAAAACTGTCTTTCAGCCTGAAGGCTAAATTATGAGTTTTGATCAGAGCCTGTACTTCACTCATCATTCAAGGCTTCCATTTTGGAAAAACCTGGATGGTTTTGCTTACTGTTATAATGTCTACACAGCACTTAGTGTAGAAAACAGCAGACTGAGTGAACGTCTCCAGCATTGGGGATTTGCAAATGGTGCCAGGATTCAGTTAAAATCTAGTCTAATGATAGTTTTCTAATAATTAAGACAGCTTTTTGTTAATTTTCTTGATTTAATCGGGGCCTCATGATTACTTAACAAATATATTGACATCTTGCTCTCTTCTACCACTAACCTGAAACCTTTTTAAATCCAGCCTAAAAACATCTGCTGCCTTTTCTGCTAAATGTGCACATTTACTCTTATTATATTATCTTTAATTTTGTAGTATGCTCTTTATATTAAAACAAAATAGAAAACAGAAGTCACACATTTCAAAGGTGACATATCAATATTGTGCTTCACATGGCCACAAGAGGCCCTTCTAGGCTGGCATGTATTTTCTTTTAAAACACTGAGGCTGCAGTCTATCTTAGATTAATATATGGGTTTTATTACCTTGCTCAGTGGTGTGTTTGTGTGTGGCTTTTTGTGTTTGTCTGTGTACAAACACATTTTTTTGTAATAGAGGACTACCATGTTGTTCCTCATTCACCAATCATAGACCAGAAAACTGTCGGTCATGCTTTAAAAGCTGTTTTAAAAGTTAAAATGAAAATCAAGCTTAAATTATGTGAAAGACCTTCCTGTGAAGTCATTTTATTTGCAGATGTGACTGATAGGTATGTAGGTGTCAAAGCTCACATCCAGTAGAGGCCTCTGCGGCATCGAGCCAGGATTTTACACTGTAATTTATCAAAAAATTTGTGTGTGCATGTGAGGTGTTGATGTATTTCCATCATCTGTTACTCAAAGCAATGGAAAATTGTTCGATTATATCTAATGTTTGCACATTATGACACAATTTTAATTTAATTTAATGCAAATACAGTTAATCAATGTGGATAACAACACAGTATGTGTTTATATAGGTATTGATAGAATATTAACTTGTATATCATTTGATAGAGTTTCATTCACAATGCCATATTTTATTTATATGGCATGGTAATTTTTAAATTGGCATTTTCCAAACTAAACATGATAAAGTCATAATACTACTGAATGAGACCATAAAGTCATTGAAAAATATTTACTGAGGTTTTAAATCAAGCGAGAAGTAGAGTTCTAGACAGCTACAAGGTTTCCCTCTGCTGGTCAGTAGAAAAAAAGACAGGTATATGACATTTCCACCCTGGCTTCATTTTTAACCTGCATGGTGTAACTATCTTTTATATACAGTCTATCTGTTTTTATGTTTGGAATTTAACCTTTTTTTTCTTCTATTTTCTTTTTTAACTAACTCTTAAATACTCATAGCTTTTAATGAATTATGGCTTTTCTACTTGGAGTAAAGATTTCATTTCTTGAAATTACAGTGACTCTCTACCTCTGGAGTTAATGTACAGCTCTTCTTCCATTTAAATCTACATAAATACAGACAGTGGCATAACTGGTTTCAGGTAATCTGAACCTTTCAAATAAACCTTTTTAATAAATATTCTTGATGAGATGGAACTGGCACTATGACTTTCAAAAGCATGTAAACATATAGCTCAGTGCTAAGCCAGTTTCTCACAGATCCACCTCAGAGTAGCATTACATGAGCGGTCGTTCCAGTTTTCTTCTGTATCCTTGCCAGTTCTAATATGTGCACAGTCTTCTTCACCCCACTTTGGATCACCACCACCGTTATCAGGCTGCTTAGCCTCCCAGTACCTAACAGGTTTCAGAACAAGACAATGGTGACACTGTTAATCTCTAATATTAGAAGTCTTTCCATGATTCCCACTTTTGTACACATTTACATTTTTTTCTGTACTGAGCCTAAAAATGACAACTCCAGTAACACTGATATTTGTACTGTGCAAAATAAATCTTTGGATCGCTTGTGGTGGTTTTTTTTTTCTGCTTTATGGGTTTAGCAAATCTAAATTATTTAGTCTTAATGAACAGAGACATCCCAAGTCATTATATAACCTCAAAGTTCTATGTATGGTGTATGATACAATAAAGGCTTTAAGTGGCATATGTGGTAGTAATATGCCCACACGTAGTATGGTGGTTTAGTTTGGTTAACGTCATTTTTGTTCTAGTTCAGAGGAGTCGAACTCCAGGAGTCGAGGGCCTGCGGGACACCCCTGCAGGTTTTAGATGTGTCCTTAATCCAACACAGCTGACTCAAATGGCTAAATTACCTCCTCAACATGTCTTGAGGTTCTCCAGAGGCCTGGTAATGAATGAATCATTTGATCCAGGTGTGTTGACTCAGGGCAATATCTAAAACCTGCAGGACACCGGCTCACGACGCCTGGAGTTCGACAAGTGTATACTTTTAAAGTTATTATTACATTTTCTTTTGACGGTGATTCTAAGGTTTAGTCTAGAACAGTTAAGAGGCTCCTAAGCTATTTCTGCAGAGTGGCAAAAACACTGGCCTGTTAACGATGTATGATTGCTGGTATGTGTCAAAATACTGTCAAGAATTCCAGGATCAAATATAAATATTTTGGAATTCCTGTCAATCGCTTGTCTGTTGTGGTTCATCTGCGTATGCCATGGTACGTTTTTTCAGTGGTATGTTTTAACTCAGAGGCAGTTCTTGGCCTGCTTGAATGCCGCACCATTAAATTATATCATGTCTCTCTCATAAAAGGTAGAAGATCATGGTATTTGCCTTTATCATGTAAATTACTGCCACCTTGTGGCAACAGTTGAGTATTGTCTGTGGAAACAAACTGAGCAATAAGAATCCATCTATACTTTCTGTTGTCATGTGCATTTCAACGTCCCATTATCAAAGGCTGGACCTGGATTACTTTAGAGCCCAGCAGAATTTTGTGGTTATTTGCAAACGCACACCATGGATAAATCCATGCTCTTTGATGCGAGACTGATGGAAGACTAGAGTAGAAGCCAAGCAGAACTGTGATGTTTATGATCTGTAGGTGATTATACACATGCACAGATCAGTGTAGCAAATAAAAAGTAAATGAGCAAACTGTAAAAGCAACCAACTCAGAACCGCATCTCTGGCAAACAGCTGATGTACAGAGGTAGTTTCAAAGTGTAAAGTTAATACTTAGAATACATGCGCGATAAAATGTGGGTGGGGCTTAAAAATCAAATGTGATTCTTGACAGATTCTTTCTCTAAAACCATAAACACTTGTATGTGTGACAAATAAATACAGAACATTCTTTGCATGCTGAGCAGCCAGCATTGCTTGTGATATCTAATGATCTGCACAACAAGTAATGCAAACTACCTAATATTTTTCTTTTGTTCAAAATAGGATACTCTTCAAATGCAAAAGTGATAAAAAAGTGAAAAGAAACAGTGATCTGTGGTGATTTGCATACTTTGTAAACATTTTTACAGAAAAACAAACAACAACAAAAACAAACATTTTTTTTAACATCAGTAAATTTCTACACAAATTATTTTTAAAATTTGATTTCTTTCTCATTTAATACATAGTAAAAATTATATTTAAGAAAGGGGAAAAAAGGAATAAAATAAAGAAGGGCCTGTAACCTTAGAGTGAGAGAAGATCCATCAACCCATTTCCAGGTTCCCTCATTGCTCCCATCCATCAAACCAATCCAGCTCCATGTTTCTGACTTTGTTAACTTGGAGAGAAAAGTCTGTTTTTAATGATAAAAAAAAAAGAAGATACGAATCATATTTTAAAAATTGAATCATTATTATAAAATCATTAAACAGAAAATGAAGCTATTATACATTAAATTATATTAGGGGTATTGTACCCCATTTTGACCTCGAGACTTAGACCACCATAGACCCCCGCCTTCAGTCTTATGCACAGGGCTTGTTCATGTGCTACCATGATTAGAGCCTCCGTGCTGTCTTTCTGTCCAACTTTGTCCAGCCACTGGTAGGATTCTTTGATATCAGCCACTTCTTCTATCTGCCCGTAGTACATACTGTCCTTCCATGATGTTCTTGCTCATCTTTTTTTCTCAGGTTTCTAATGCCTGAGGTATTTGCCAAGCACAAATTAATTGTGGCCATCTTCCTGATATACCCATTTTTGTTGTTTCATTCTGGATGATGGTTCTGACAATCACTGGTCCTTATCCTCCTTCCTTCAGCTTCACATAAAATGTCAGGGTGCAGGACGTGGGGTGAAACCCTCCATACATGGTAAAGAGCTTTCTTGTCTTGATGTCAGGGACTTCTATCTTCTCCTTTGGTGAGCTGGTTATTCCAGTAGGGTATATGATGACTGACAGGTTGTATGTGGTGATTCAGCAGATCTTGTTCTTGCCATTCAATTGACACCTTAGGATTTGACACTCTGCTGGTATTTGGTTGTGGCTTTTCTAGCGGCCTCTTCATGGTTGCCATTTGTATAATTCTAAGGTACTTCTAGCTGTCCTTAGTGTCTGCGATGTAGCCTTCTGGCAGTGCAGTCTCCTCAGTTCTGACTAACTTCCTTCTCTTTCTCCAAAATCCTACTATTTGGCATCAACTCACCCCACCATGATGGAAGAAGATACATGCTGAGTATGACTCAATAAACACTAAAAACACCAGAAACTTTCCAGTTAAAAACAAACAAACAAACAAACCCACACACATGGCTTTCCATTCAGCTAAAACAACTTTAAGAATGTCATTCTTAAAGATCATTGGATGCAATTCGATCTGTAGTTACTTTGTTTATTTACTTACACATTATTATGATTATGGTCATATCATTAACTAAGCAGTCTGGTCAACTGTTAGGGAAGTACCTGCTCCTTGTTGCAGTCAATGACAACTAGATCTGCTCCTTTGTCTTTGCAGTCCTGTCTGGCTCTTGTCCATGAACCAGAGTCATTGGAGAGGAAATAACAAGAACTACTAAATATCCTCCATCCTGCTGGACAAGTTTTCTCTCTCTGTCTGGTTAAAATTAGTTCTTTCTTTAGCTCAGTGATGCTTGAATTCAGCAGGTCTCTCTCTCTGGTCATGAATGAAATCGCATTAATAGAGGCCTGGAGATGCTCGGTCAGGTTGTTTTTGAGAGAAGAAAAATGTGCAGCTTCACTGTGATCTGGAAATAAAAACATTTTAAAAAATGACATATTTATGTTTATTATGTTAAGGACAAAACTAACAACTGAGTTGGTCAATACCGACAGGCTTTGTTACAACATATGTTACCTATGGCATTATTATTGTGCCTCTGTTCTATGAGTGCAGGTTAAAAAAAATTAAAAAATTTGCAAGTGCAAATGTTGCATTTTGAGGAGAAAATTATTTTGAGTGAAAAAACGTTTAATTGGAGCAAACAAATTTCATTGCTGTGTGCAAGAAATGTATTTCAGTGTTTGCTATTATGCATATACACACACAATAACAGCCCCTCTTGCTCAGTTGTTGGCTGTTCTCAGTGTGACGTTCGTGCTCACAACATCTCTGCTCGGTGCACGCTCAACTCTCTGTACACCATTCTAGGTGTACCAACCAACCAATCACAGACTTGGATGTGAAAATTCTGATTGGCTGTTACAGCCTCCAATCAGCTTGCTAGCTACTGCATTCCGGAAACATGGTCCAGAATGTTGCCAAATGCATTTTCGGTTAGTATGTTTAATTATTTCATTTTAAAATATATAATTTTTTAAGACCACTGTTGGTTTTAATCTAGTTTAAGCTACACTTTTCTTTGTTAAAAAATAATTTACTCCACAAAATGCAACATTTGCGCTTGCAAAGTTTTTTTTTTTACATGCAGTTAGAATAGAGGCACAAAAATAACACCATAGTTGCCACCTAAGAAAGATGGTGTCTGTTGGAATAACGGGGTGCCTGCAGCTTGGTCCTTTCAGCGACTGAAATTATTTGATGTGTACATGTGTTCATGTGTACATTACATATACACTGTTTAGAAATACATTTGGCCAAACAATGTTTAATGCAGTCGCACTTTGGAGTCACTGGAATCCATTGTCTTCCGTATCTGTAAATAAAAATAGCTATTCTAATAGTGCCTATAATTTGTTATTTTCTCTCATACAATGACAATGAAGCTAGTGGAGAAGAATAATAAATATCTGTTGTTATTTTTATTTGTTTTGTATTCATGAACAGCCATATTTTCTTATTATTTTCTAATTATATACAGTGATGTAATGAAGTTATAAATAATTCAATGATAAATTAACACATGACTGTGTTCTCATAGATGAGCGAACTAAACGAGCACTGAAGGCTTGGCATAAACTGCCCGTATGAATACGGAATACAGAATATAAAAATGAACTGAATAAAGCTAAATGTGAACAAAACTCACAGTGAAGACCAAGGCCAATGAGCCCAGCCAACAGGGAAACACTCAGCAGCCCCAAAGTAAGAATAACAGCTTTGTGAAACTTCCCGTCAGAGCTCTTTGGACCTGATAAGAAAAAAAAAGTCAGAGACGTCTTTCACATAATGCAACATATGCAACATATACTCAGTTACTGCGGTACAGTAAGTCTGGACTGGTTCTCCGTCTTAAGACTCTGAGTTAGAATTACTAGAAACTAATTAAAGGAGACATGCCTAACTGCCTACATCTAGATAATGATACCACTCTCTCTGATAACATACTCTGATTAAGCAACTCTGTCAGTCAAGTACAGTCAATCACTCCCCTTGTTTCCCTAAAGTAGCAGGCCAAGAAATAAACGCCCTAAGCGACGGTCAGCTTGTGGGCTAGAGCAACCTCTTAGAAGCAATAAAAGCTGTAATAGCCATACACATATTTTAACCTTTACCGTTTAACAACACAATTCAGACTTTAAATGCAGGTAAGATATTCATTTAAATCACGAAACCAATTTCTATAAATCACTTTATAAATCACCAAGACTAATCATAATAGATGAAATGGGATAACTGCCACTAAATACCGCTATGGTCTCATAGTTCCTCCAAAGTCCATAATTCAACATCGCAAAAAATTTGCAGCAAAGAAAAGACTTGTGGCTCCAATTTTTAGATCACAATTGTTTGGCTATAATTAACCGTCTGGAACACTCTGAAATATTATATTGCTGACACCGCTCCAGAGACTCCAGTTTCACAACGCTTACAACTTGTTTTTAACTATGTACATGGGTACCCCACTGAGAGCCTATTCATCACATTACTTCAAGTCCTAGATGGATGAGGTTTGGGGGATTTCAGTCCTTTGACAATCTCCATCAAACTGGAAATTCTTACCTGTTTGAATTGTTGAAGAGCTTCTGTTGACTGACTTGCCATGTTGAACATTGACATAGATTTCTTCCATCTCTCCTGAGATAGTCAGGTTTCTTTTAGAGAGTCGGCTCTGCAGTACACGTTACTTGAAGCATAAATGAGGAAGTTTTTAGCTTAGTTCCTTCTTGTCTTTTACAGAAGTTTTATCGGAAGTCATACTGTATGTGTTGAACCCAGAAGTGTCACTTCTAATAACATTTCTATAACGCAGTTTAAGTTTGAAGGTTGAAGTCTCCTGGAATAGTCTGAATGACTAATGTTACATGAAAAGACAGATATGCAACAAAATTCAAAACTCAGCAGAAGGTCTAGATCTTGTCCCTTGAAGCTGCTCATTACCCACTGTGTGGATCATAAAAGTATAATGAAAGTGAGCAGGCAATCTGCATATACATTAATCTCACAAAGATGCACTGAAATCACCAATCAATCACATTCCACTCGGCCTTGTGTCCAATGAACTTCAATTCAATTCAATTCAAACTTTATTTTTATAGAACATTTAAAAGCAACAGAGTTGACCTAAGTGCTTCACAATCAGTTAGGAACAAGAGAAGAAAATAGAGAAACACATAAAGATAAATGAGAGGACAATGTATTAACGTTAAAAAACAGGTCTGAGGTTATTAACTTGAGTTAAAAGCCAACATTGTGGGGGGGCGGGGATAGTTCAGGTAGAGTGGTCGCCCCTTGATCGGAAGGTCGGGGACTCAAATCCACCGAATCCAGGCTACCCTGAGGTACCCTTGAGCAAGGTACAGTCTCTACACACTGCTCCCCAGGCGCTGGATTGGTAGCTGCCCACTGCTTCACTGAGTGAAGGGATTAAATGCAGAGGACTACAAAATTTCCAACGTGTGGGACTAAAGAGGTTTAAAATGGAAAAAAGGGGAGTTATAAGATGCAATTTAAAAGACTGAATAGGATTCAATCGAGACCTCGGTTATATTAAGAGCTCTCAGTGCTCTTTTGGGGTTATAAATGTTGAGGAGTTTGCTTAAATAGCTGGGTGCCATATTATTTAAAACTTTAAAAGTTAAGTAAAAAAAAATTATATGGTATTTGACAGGGAGCCAGTGTAAATTTGCTGAAACTGGAGTGATACATTCATACATTCTAACACCTGTTAAATGATGAGCAGCAGCATTTTGGACTAACTGCGAGACATGAGTGTTGAAGACCAAAATAGAGAGAATTGCAGTAGTCCAGTCTAGAGGTGATGAAGGCATGAATAAGTGTTTCTAGGTCTTTTGGAGGGAGATAAAGCTTCACATAACAGATAAAAACTGGTTTGAACTGTGGACACTTGCCTCTCTAATTAATAAAAGCTATCTAAAAACACTCCCAAGATTTCTTACAGTGTGAGAATGATGACTGACAGGGGATTTCTAAAAATCACCCCGCAGTTCTTCAGCTAAGACACCTGAGTTAGAAAACACAAACACTGCAGTTGTCTTTACTCTCGAGGGCAGTCATGGACGCAAGACCTGCGTCTCATCACTGTCTGCGTGCTTTATTTATACAAGCTTGTGTGTGTGTGTGTGTGTGTGTGTGTGTGTGTACAAAGATAACAGAGTTATTCTAAGAACTCTGAGCTGAGGTTCCCCTTTTTCTAAATCTGTATGTTCTTACAGAAAGAACAAGCTGTTAGTTGTTTATCACACAAAAGTACATGTCAAAAGTCACATAGAAATTTGCTTAGTGATAAATAAAAGAGCACATTTCATGAAGCTGATCTCACTATAAACAATTTTCCTTTGACAATGACAAGCAAGTGAACTGAGGGTAACAGTTAACTTATCCAAAGTAGAATGACTTCAGTCTTATTTACATTCAGGATGAGAAAATTTTGTGCTAACCAGTCTTTAACATTACAGTGGAACAGAAACACCCAGTTTCAAGGGGAAGTAAATTTGGATGTCATCAGCATAACAGTGAAAGGGGATGTTGTATTTCCTAAAAAGAAATCCCAAAGACAGCATGTATAAGGAGAACAGAGTTGGACCCAAAACAGACCCCTGAGGCACACCACAAAAATTGGGGCAAAGGAAGTGGAGTATTGTCCAATAGTAACAGAAAAGGACCTTTCTGATAGATAGATATTTAAACAATGATAAAACTGTGCCTTTAAGACTAACAATGAACAACCTGAGTTGTTCTGTTGTTTAAACATGGCAAATAATTAAGCTTCTCGAAAATAGTAAACACACTGGACAAAAAGATGTGTTATCCCCTTGTGCTGCAAATTTTCCAAAGTGGAAAAACCGGGACGTTATGCAAAACATCACAGGAGAAATGTAAGCTGTCAGTTTCAGTCATGTCCATCATACAGGTACAGTGAATACTTTATATTTTGCTTCTATGAAGGTCAGGTAATTAAACATCTTAACTGTCTGCAAAGATGTTTTAACACAATGGAACACAATGTGAAGATCAAAAGCAGTTCCCTGTTGATTTAATTTTAAGTTTTGGTAACTTTTAGGTGAAGGGATAGGACCAGTTTGATGTTAATGTAACACAGTGTGCAACTTACATGACAGTACAACAATTTTTTTTCACTATTATTATTATTTGTAACATTTTGGTTTTAATTACTTTATTGTATCATATACATGCAAATGCAATGCCATTAAAATACAATTGCTGTGATTAAACATTTGTACAGTGTTAATAAGACGTTCTACATTCATTGCAAAAGCAAATTATTTTCTTGACCAAAGAGCTACAAATAAAATCAGTCAATTTCTCAAGCGCTTGTTTTATATTTATTCAAGAAGGAAAAGGCTAATCACAAATGAAGGCCATTTTACTAACTGCATTTCACCTTTAAATCATCAGAATTTGATGAAAAGGATTCCTTGGCAAGTGTTACACATAAGAGTGTAATCGTTCTGCTATGATGTTTTTGTACCAGTCAGTGAAACATGACAGACTGCTGAATTAGTGGAGTTTGTGTGGATACTACTACCAGCACATACTGGGTACTGTGTAATATGAATGTATGTCACTTATCTTCACATGAATGTATCTTTGAGATATTCTCATTGTGTATTCCTTTTGTTGTCTTAGATATTGTTCTTTATTTCTTATTATTGAGCTGAAGAAGTGGCAATTTTGTCTTTTTGACATTCTCAGGGCAGGCAGGCAGCGTGGACACCTAAGTTTGTGAATGCGATAACTTGAGAACAAGGCGACGTAGGATTTTGAAATTGATACCATAGTTGTGTCTACCAAGAGGCTGAGCGGTAGCACTGGTGGTCACCATTATTTTTACAAAAAGCCAACAAGATACTGAATTTGCCTACAGGATAGCAAGAATATGTAACTACTGCGGAATTAATGTTCAGATATCATTTAACTGCTGTAGCTGCTCCTGCTGGTAACACTTTAAACTTTTAACTGACTTGTTTGATATGTAAAATCTGAATATTATATTAACACAAATACCAAAGACTTTAAGTGAATGTTGTGGTGTATATCTTTGAAATGTTGTGAAGCAAAAGCACAAAGGTGACCAATTTGGAAATGCTCAAGTAAAGTGCAAGTACCTTTATATGACAGTAACTGTACTTAATTACATTCCATATGACATACATTTCAAATTAAAAATGAAGCCTACTTAGCCTCTAAACCACAACATACCAATAACATACCAATAAGATTTCACTACAGCACAGAGAGGGAAAGACTGAAAGTAAATACATTGAACAGCTGTCACTGAAAAAAACAGCATCAAAAGTGGGAGTGATTATATGAAATATAATTAAAGTGTACTGAAACAACAAACTGTTGCTAGGGTTACCAACCACTGGATACAAATAAAGAGTTTTGTTCCCAAATTGCAAAGATATGACATCATGGATAGTGTCACATCATAATCATATGACTGATTATCTGTTCATCCCATATAAATGTATTATCCTTGTGTTCTGCTCTGAGGATTTCACCGTGTCTTTAAATATTTTTTTCTGCCTGTTTCTTCTTATTTCACTTTCACATTGTCATTTTGTATCTCTTTAAGTATTTTATTCTTCCCCTGTGCTAATCCTCTGCTCTTCCCCAGCTTACAGGTATCCACTGTGGTTCATCCTGTGCCTGCTGAATGATGGAACAGAGCTCTATGCAAGCGTCCTGTAGGTCATCGTTCACCAGGACGCTGTCAAAAAACTGCTTGTACTTTGCTTCAATCAGCTTTGATGTCTCTTCAAGCTCTGCAAAGTCTTCCTCCTAAAACGACATTAATACTGTCAGTTTTAAATAACATTCATTCTTTTGGTTTTCTATTTCATAAGCAGCTGTTCTCTCTCTCTCTCTCTCTCTCACACACACACACACACATAATTTTTTTATGCTCTTACTGAGAAAACTCTGTTGATGGCATAATTGGTGATGATTCGAGCATCTCTCCGAGTTTCCCTGAGTCTGTCCAGGCTGGGTGGTTTGATGAAAATTACATAGGGTTTAAATTTCTTTGTTCGCAACAGCTGGATGCTCTGGAAATAAAATACTATATTAACACCAAAGCTTTTTCAATCATATGCAAACAAAAAGCTTCACAGAAAACTTAGAGACTGTTCAGAATACATGAAATAAGTGAATCTGTGTTAAATGAAACTCACATGGGGCTCGGCGTCAATGATACACATCCGCCCTCGTTTTAGCACCTCATCAATGGCATCAGTGCTAATTCCAAACAGCTGACCTTTACTCTCCCCATATTCCAAAAATCTGAACACATGTACACACACACATTCATACATCCACACGTGCAAAAACAGCATACAATTATAGTTAAATAAATGATAAACTTATATAATTCCCTAAAATTTGAACAAAAAGCCCCCAAAATCATGACAATCAACACCAAGAACAATAGCAAAATTTATAGTAAAGGAAAAAAATCTTGCCTGTGGTTGCAGACCATGTACTCAAACAGTTCTTTGGTAACAAAGTGGTACTCTCTACCGTTCTGCTCCCCTGCTCTGATTGAGCGAGTGGTGTCTAGAAGAACAGACCAATTAGAATGTTTATATTAATAATTAGTCACAGTGAAAACAGCAGTATAATTATTAGGGGTGCAACGATACTCGTATCGACATTGAACCATTCGATACAGTGCTTTCGGTTCGGTATGCATATGTATCGAACAATACAAAATTTTAAAATTTATTTTATCAACGTTTCTTCTGATGATGCTGTCTGTGTTGAGAGCTCAGTGGATCTGTGTTCAACTACTCCGCCTAGACTGCACTGTCGAGCGCAGATCCACTGAGCGCAGCGCAAGCTAGCAAGACAGAAGCTAAGCTCGTTGCAACATGGCAAATTTAACCTCCCCCACCCTCATTCAGATCTGGCCTTTGGAACTATTTTTGTCTTCATGTGAAGTATGACCCTGAAGGTAAGCGGGTCATGGACAAAAGTAAAACAGTATGTCGGATGTGCCACGCTATGCTCAATTACATGGGTGGGAACTACTGCGTTAACGCAGTTTGCTTGTTAACGTGTTGGCGCCATCCAGCCCCACGTACGGGGCGATCCGCGGTAGCTCGTTAACGGAGATTTGCCGTGTTGTGGCGTTAACGTAATTTCAGATTAACGCTGACAGCACTAGTGGGAACAAAATGAATATGACTGCACATTTACGCCGACATCATCCTAGTGCAAAGACAAGTGGAAGCAGACAAAAACAACAAGCACGCATGCTACAAACTTTACCCGAGTCATTTAGACAGCCGTTAGCACATGATTCTCCTTATGGGGACCTGATATGTTTAATATGCTGCTGAGAGTATACCCCAGAAGAAGCATATAGTATAGCTTTTATTTTGGAAAGAGCCATTTTTCTGTAATAAACTCTCTTTTCCAAAGATGAGTGATTTCTCGATCAGATAGATTTAGTTTTTTATTACTTTGTTGTTTCAGCAACATTACATTTAAAAACTGTATGTTTGAGTTAAAATATATATTTATAATTTTAATAAATGACAAATTAAAAAAGCATGAACATTTTTTTGTATCGAAAAAATATCGAACCGTGACACCAAAGTATCGAACCGAACCGTGAATTTTGTGTATCGTTGCACCCCTAATAATTATGTAAAGCAGGTAAAATCACTTGACTTTACTACCTCCTCCGCTATTGAGCTAAATAGTTTTTTTTCAACAGTGTAAAAGCCAGTAAGTCATGCTTCTTATCTGGAAGTCACAGGACAGTTCTCATAAGTAATTATACTAAACTGGGCTCAACTGCAAACCAACAGGTGACTTCAAATCTCACAACCATCTTCACACACAGTCCATGATAATATTCCAGATGTTTAAAAACAAACAAAACAAAAACATATATTTCTTTTTTTTAAAAATGTAGAGCCCTCTTTTTATTGTCATTTAAAATGAGAAGAACAGGTTCATTTTATTTCTGTAGGAAAACCTCACACGTGTTAAGTAAAAGGCACATACGAGGCACTGGTCCCTGGAACGTCGAAGGATTCAGTTTGATGAGTCTCTTCCTAACTTCATTTACTCCAACTCCTGAAGCACCTGTGCAGAAGAACAAATAATCGACTGGTAGGAATCTCCTTCAGACTTCCAAAGATATACATACAGAGACGGACAAGAATGCTGGAAAATAAACCTTTTCAAACAAGGAGAAAACAGCAGGTGCTGTTAACAGTAGAAGTGAAATGATTTCAAACATTCTCCTGATACAAGAATGAGACCAGTGTGTTGAACAGTACATAAAGAAAAGCATTATTTATTGTATGTATTATAATTAGATAAGTACTTAATTCAAAGGACTACTGTACTTCTGCCAGCAATTCAGTGTTCAAAAAACCAGTGAAAAATCTAAGCATACAGAGAGGCTTCTATTACAGAGGGTCTCAAGATGAATTGATAATCTCAGATTTTGTTAATTTTTATTCTGTTCACCAATTTTGTGCTGCAGTTGTCTTTTGACATGAGGTGGAAGGTCTATTTGAAACACTTTACCGACATTCCATAATTTCAGGGTCAGCTGGGAGGCAGTGATTGATTTCTCATGGAAGCATTCATGTGTTATTAATGCAGCTATTCATCTCACCAACGAGGATGATGAGGCGGTGGTTCTCCTGAGGAGGGCGCTGGTACAAAACCACTTCCTCATAGGGGGTGGACAAAGCATTGGTGTTGGGAGAGCAGGTGGTGCACGACTGTCGTCGCTTCCTGTAGGAAGTCCTCTTCCAGACACGGAAACTTCGACGGAAACCAGCTGGTGAGGTTAAAGAGCACTTTTAGTTTCGCTTAATAAACTTGACACACTTCTCACACACACTTCTCCTTATAAGGTGAAAGTTACCAAAGTTTAGAGACAGCAGTAAAATGATTTATTATTGATAATATATATTTTCTATAGATATGATTTCATTAGATTGTAGGAATGTATTATTAAATAATAACTTGTCTTATTAAATCCATCCTTTAGTATAGATTTTATTATCAGTGCTACCCACAAAATGACTACTTAAATACTACCTAATTATCTGAATAACATGTATGTCTTACCCAGGTAGATTCCATCAGTAACATCAGATTCAGCTTCATCTGAAGGAAAGAAACATTCAAACTCCTAAATTTATCACCAGGCAGTACATTTCTTCTTTTTATTAAGTACAGAAATAAGTAAGCATTTCTTTTTATATGTATTTACTACATTTTATTTTTTGTTTGTAAGCCTGACCTTAATTTTCATGGTCATATTAAAAATGCACCTAAATTACTGCCATTTAAAATTTTCATTAAAATAATTTCATTGAATTATGACTCGGAATAAACAAGTACATATACAAAAAGAGTCTACGCTGCGGGACTGTTTTGATCACGTGGACTGGGAAATATTTCACGTGGCTGCTAATGACATTGATGAGTACACAGACTCAGTCATTCATCAGGAAATGCGTGGGAGATGTCGTCCCATCCAGAACAGTTAAATCCTTCCCAAATCAAAAACCCTGGATTAACAGAGATGTTCGCACGGCACTGGCGGCACGGAGCACCGCTTTTGCCTCCGCGAACACATCGGACTACAAACATGCACATTACCAACTCCGGAAAACGATCAAAGCAGCCAAACATGAGTACAGGGACAGGGTGGAGCAACAGTTTGACAACCCTCGGAGTATGTGGCAGGGACTAAACACAATCACAGACTTTAGAGGGAAAACCAGTACACCGCAGACCACGGCCTCTCTGTGTGAGGATCTAAACGTATTCTACGCTAGATTCGACACAGCGAACACCATGAGACCGGACAGTGTGCGCACCGCGGATGACGTCAGCGCGCACACTGTGTCTGAGGAGGATGTGCGGAAGTGCTTCAGGAAGGTGAACGCACGCAAAGCTACTGTTCCGGACGGGATTCCCGACCGCGTCCTCAACAAGTTCCAGTAGTACAAGTTCAACAAGGTCCGCGTCAGGTGTTGAGGAACCAGGGCACCCTGACGAGAAGTGGGCTACTGGAACAAGAAGGCATCGGTGGGCAAGAGACGAAAACAAGGCATTGTTGGAATGCTACTACGCAAGTAACCCTGGCGGAAGGGGTTAGATGAATAGGATGAGGGACCTATGGATTCTTCGATACCCAACATCCACAATGACGGTGAAACAACTAGTAACTCAGTGTTCCAACATTCGAAAGAAGGGACTGCTCTCACAGCTAGAGATGGATGAGGTACAACATAAATGCTACATCAAGGGGGAGCCAGGATGGAAGGTCAGGGGGGAGATATTATCACCCCCACCCGAGATTGGGTACCAAGCCCCAAGTGCGATAGGAGAAGGATCGTTGAGTGCGAGAGGAACTGACCTGAAAGATAGGCTCATGGCCAAGCTTGAAACCTGGACCCCCCATAGCCGGTTACCAAGATTACGTGAAGTACCCTCAGAAGGTCTGCTAGATGATGTTAATGCAGCACTATGGACGATACCTACAGCCACGATTACCGACACTAACAAGCTGATCTACAATACGGCAGCAGTGATCAGTGAGATGCTTGGCTACAAGTTGAACAGCCACAAGGGGCAGTACCCTCCATGGAGAAGGAGGCTAGAGGCTAAGATCAAATTAGCATGGAGGGAGGTTAGCCAACTATCGGAGATGCAGAAAGGCGCGATGAGGAAGGTGCCTAAGAAGTACAGGAAATTGTCCATACCTGAGGCCATGAAAACTGCCAAGCAAAGACTCACAGCCTTGGCCAGCCGCTTGAGGAGGTACACCAGAGAGATAGAAGGCAGGAGAATAAACCAGCTGTTCTCCACAGAACCAGCCAAGGTGTTCTCTCAGTGGCAAGGGAGCAATAAGAGAACAGCTCCACCAAGGCTTGAGACAGAGCAATACTGGAAGAGCATATGGGAGAAGGACGCAACCCATAACGGCAATGCTCAGTGGCTAGTGGATCTGAAGGCAGACCACAGTGACCTCCCTGAACAGGGTCCAGTAACTATCACAGTGGCAGATATCCAAGAAAGGGTCTCCAGTATGAAGAGTTGGACAGCACCAGGCCCTGACATGGTTCACGCCTACTGGCTGAAGAAGCTGACTGCACTCCACGAGTGCCTGGCAGCACAAATGAACCAGCTGCTAGTTGACGAGAGACACCCGGAATGGCTAACCGAAGGCCGGACAGTCCTGATCCTCAAGGACCCCCAGAAGGGACCGGTCCCCTCCAACTACCGACCAATAGCCTGCCTCAGCACCACGTGGAAGCTCCTGTCAGGCATCATAGTGGCTAAGATGAACAGGCACATGGGTCAACACATGAGCGGGGCATAGAAAGGGATGGACAAGAATACCAGAGGCGCAAAACACCAGCTACTGGCAGACCAAGCAGTCAGCCGAGACTGCAGGACCAGACTGACCAACCTGTCCTGCCTGGATTGATTAGAAGAAGGCCTATGACTCAATTTCCCACACCTGGATCCTGGAATGCCTAGAACTATATAAGATCAACAGGACCCTGAGAGCCTTCATCAGGAACTCAATGGGGATGTGGCGGACAACACTGGAGGCCAACCTCATGCCCATAGCACAAGTCACCATCAAGTGCGGGATCTACCAAGGAGATGCTCTGTCCCCACTGCTGTTCTGCATAGGCCTTAACCCCCTCAGTGAGATAATTGACAAGACTGGCTACGGATACCGACTACGGAATGGAGCAGTTGTCAGCCACCTCCTGTACATGGATACAATCAAGCTGTATGCCAAGAGTGAACGAGACATTGATTCACTGATCCACACCACCAGGATATACAGCAATGACATCGGAATGTCGTTCGGGCTGGAGAAGTGTAGTCGGATGGTAACAAAGAGAGGGAGGGTAGTCAGAACGGAGGGGATCAAACTACCAGAAGGCAACATTGCAGACATAGAGGACAGTTACAAGTACCTGGGGATCCTGCAGGCGAATGGGAACCATGAAGAGGCCGTTAGGAAAGCTGCAACCACCAAGTACCTGCAGAGGGTCAGGCAAGTCCTGAGGAGTCAGCTGAACAGTAAGAACAAGATCCGGGCTATCAACACCTACGCCCTGCCCATGATCAGGTACCCTGCTGGGGTAATAGGCTGGCAAAAGGAGTAGATAGAAGCCACTGACATCAAGACAAGAAAGCTCCTTACCATGCATGGAGGGTTTCACCCCAAGTCCATCACCCTGAAATTGTACGCTAAGTGGAAGGAAGGGGGCCAGGGACTGGTGAGTGTCAGCACCACAGTCCAGGATGAGACAACGAACATCCACGAATACATCACGAAGATGGCCCCAACTGACAGCGTGCTCAGTGAATACCTCAGGCAGCAGAAACCCAAGAAAGTGGAGGAAGGCGAGGAACCATCATGGAAGGACAGGCCCCTGCACGGTATGTACCACCGGCAGATAGAGAAGGTGGCTGATATCCAGAAATCCTACCAGTGGCTGGACAAAGCTGGACTGAAAGACAGCATGGAAGCACTAATCATGTCAGCATAGGAACAAGCACTTAGCACAAGATCCATTGAGGCTGGGGTCTATCACACCAAGCAAGACCCCAGGTGCAGGCTGTGTAAAGATGCTCCAGAGACAATCCAGCACATAACAGCAGGGTGTAAGATGCTGGCAGGCAAGGCATACATGGAACGCCATAACCCAGTGGCCGGCATAGTGTACAGGAACATCTGTGCCGAGTATAACCTGGAAGTCCCGGGGTCAAAATGGGAGATTCCCCCAAGGGTGATGGAGAATGACCGAGCTAAGATCCTGTGGGACTTCCAGATACAGACGGACAAAATGGTTGTGGCTAACCAACCGGACATAGTGGTGGTAGACAAACATGAGAAGACGGCCGTAGTGATCGATGTAGCGGTTCCGAATGACAGCAACATCAGGAAGAAGGAACACGATAAGCTCGAGAAATACCAAGGGCTCAGAGAAGAGCTCGAGAAGATGTGGAGGGTGAAGGTGACGGTGGTCCCAGTGGTAATTGGAGCACTAGGTGCAGTGACTCCCAAGCTAGGCGAGTGGCTCCAGCAGATCCCGGGAACAACAGCGGAGATCTCTGTCCAGAAGAGCGCAGTCCTAGGAACAGCTAAGATACTGCGCAAGACCCTCAAGCTCCCAGGTCTCTGGTAGAGGACCCGAGCTTGAAGGATAGACTGCCCACAGGGGCGAGTGGGGAATTTTTTTTTTATATAATACATATATTTTTTTGTTTGTTTGTTTTAAATAATTTATCTTTTAAACTAGCACTGTTCACATGAGGCACAACAGTTTTCTGCATCATTGTTTTTATGATAATTTGCGATTAGTTTTTTTTATTCATGTGTAAAGAATTTGTTGTTTGGTTCTCTGTCACTCTAAAGTATTGATGAGAAACTTAATAGACAAAAATATGAGAAAACCCCCCACTAAGAAATAGAAAGGAACAGCAATGAGTGTCATGCAATCAAAAGGTTGCACTTTTTACACATTCATCACTGGACAGACTTACCTACCAAAATTTATTTCCTCCAGATCTGAAAAAAAAATAGTGACATTCAATGGGTAGTTGAATAATGCATAGCTTTCGTATATAAAAACTAAATATTTAAAATATATATGAATATGTATTTATTATGTTCACCTGTTATTGCATGTTTCTCATCAGAATTTGCAGGATTTTCCTCTGGAACAAAATAACAGAAAAGTTAGTTAAAGCTTATTTTCACATACATGTAGCTGGGTTTAAATACACCAACAAAGACAACATACTGTACGGTTGAAAGGCACAAAAAACTATGTTTGGTTGAAAGTGTTAATGTGACAGACTGTAACACAACATAACACACTTCAGTTACTGTGAAAGGAGCAGCCTGGCACGATCTTAGCTCTTGTTTCTCCCTTTGAGATCTCTGAGAAGATGAAATAAGCACCTGCAGAAGCAGCTTAATTAACACTGTAGTTCAATTGGTGATTCATGTGTGCGAATGGTTGTTTTTCTCTCTTTGGTAGATTGGTGACCTGTGGATAGATTTCTCATAGAATTCTCATCCTATGAAAGCTGTGATTGACTCTGGATAAGTATGCGTGCATGGATAGCTGGTTTTGACTACAAGATATTCCCTAACATGATGAGCAAGTGATGTTTGGGAGATATTGTATACTAGTAGTATAGATTATTGTTTCTGTTAATAGTCTCAGAGACCTCAATTATTATAGTTTTATTCAATGATTAAAAAAAAAAAGTCTTCTGTGGTTTCTTGTTTTTGTTATTGGTGGTTTATTATTAGCCTAAGCGACACCTCTCTGTGTTAGGAATGAACTGACAGGTTAGTGCAGATAACAGTAATTAGTGCTGAATAATAATTAAAAAAGGTGTCATCAAAACAAGCTAACAAACAAGCACACTCAGAAAAATAAAATGAACTAAACTATGACATTAAATTACTATTATGGATGATGTTTTACATGTCACACCCACCGTTAGCAGTCAGGGTCACTGAGGGCAGCAGGGTTAACAGAAAAAATAAGCAGCCGTTAAAAGCATTGCTCATTTTATGTCACAGCAGGTAGAGATTTACACACAGGTGAGAAAAAAAAAAACGTTTATGCACACACCGACATAAAATAACATATTATTTTTGTAGTGACTGACTTATCTTTCAAATATTTTAAAGACTAAAAAATACATTAAAAGTGCTTCATGTAATCACACTGGTTTGTAAAACTTTAGGCATTACTGAGAAATATCCAAGTTACAAACAACTCTGCAATAAATGTACATATAATATATAAACCATTAAATAAGCACACGTTTAATAATAACAACCATGATTCCTCACGTGGTCTGATGCAGGTATGAACCTGTAAAGGCTGACACCACCATTGTTCCCTCTGTTTACTGTAGAAAGAGAAATACATTGTTAAATGCAACCAATGTATTAGAGTCTTAAGCTAAAATCATGGAGCCAAACTGCAAAAATATATTCTTTCTGACATTATTATAAGCTAACTTTACCTAACAGTGTTACGGCTTTGCCATCAGTTAAATGTGCAGAATAAAAGTGTACTAAAAAGTTATGTAATAAAAGTTACTTAGAATTATGTTATAAATGTTTTCTTACTCTCATAATGTCAGATCTGTAAACTAACCGCTTCCTCTGGCTGCGGCCTGTAGGTTCGTCACATCTTCACAGTATGTGAGTGCGTCTCACCTCTTCAGCATGCTGGCAGAGGGAATCAGACCAGCGCAGGATGTAGCACAGGGCAGTTTCCTGGCTTGCCACCACTGTCCATCTGACTGGTCAACCACCTGAAGAAGGTCTCCTCTGCTGAATGCCATTCCTGCATCTGGACATGGGATGGAAAAATCCTGCAGAGGGCAGTAGTCTACCATTGCCCTCATACATACCTGGAAGACAGACAGATAAACTTTGTTTTTTTGCAGATTAAAAAATAAATTAATCAAAAAGTGAAACATTCACAGATGTACTGAGGGAAATCATGTTTTTAAACCTGGAACACCAGCCTGGAAAATAACAATCAGTGAATCATGTCAGTAATTGTACAGGGATTTTCCTGCTTATAAGTAAGTTTAATGTCAACAAAATGTGCTTTTACTAAAGTGATACTGGAGGTAAAGTGATAAAGTGTGTGTTTCTTACTGGTGTCTGGCTGAGGATGGCCTGAGATGGATTTGGAATGACTTTAAACAGGATAGTGCCTTGGGAATCGGCCTGACAGGGAAAGTCATACACAAGAAGTAAACATGGTGATAATTATTTTTAATAATCAAATGTACACACTTTCAGCAAGCATGTTGTCATACTATCATTTATACATATTATTAATACTATAAAGCTATAAAGCTTGTGTTTAACATTTTCGTTTTCTTTTTTTTCTTTTCTTTTCTTTTTTTTTTTTACTTTGAATGGCTTTTGAATTGAGGTGGTAAAAACTGCCTATAATATTTCTAAAATTTATACAATAGCATTGATAATAGTATTTTCTTTTTAAAATGTTTTTCTTATTTTTAGCAGATGCTGATAACATACCAGTATATGGATGACCTGTTCTGGTTCCAGGCCCACCACTGGGTTTCCATTTACCTCCACTAATAGGTCTCCAGGATGTAGAAGTCCTGATACAGGCAAAAACCCATATTTATTAAGACATATTATTGCTAGGCGTGATGTTTTCATCTCTCACACACAGACATAAGCAAAAATTTTGTTATAAGCGACTGTATAAGTATAGTGGCATGCCGATTTTCTGTCCTCACAAAGCTGTCTAAACATGTAACACACACACACACACACACACACACACACACACACACACACACACACACACACACACACACTTAAAATACTTGTATACCACTGCGGTCAGCCAATCCTCCATGAATCACCCGGGCAATATAGATATCCCCCGTCGCCTCATCCTTTCTTATAGTTGCACCCTAACAGATAGAGAGTTGTTCAAAATTTAACAACAAAGTAAAAAGCAAGCAAAAATAGTGACAAGAGATCTTAAGGCAAAGGCAAAATGTCTTCTAAGATTAGCAAATGGAAAATTTTGACTAAATTAATTTTTAAAAGTACACAATTTTAAAAGTAAATAATAAATACTAAACACATTTTCTCTTCATGAGATCCTCATTAAAAAATCAGCAAATTAAGTAAAAGCTCTTCTTGTACGGCAGTTATTATTATTATTTTTTTTATAAGGCCATTTTTGTGCCATTTTTTGAGGAATATTAATATACACACTAACATAATACACCCAGCAGCTGAACATACATTCAACTCAAAACCACACAGTTTAGTGCTGGTGGTAGATCAAACTTAAATAGATAACTAAAGGGTTTTTTTCTTTATATTTTAATGCTTGGGCATTTGATATTAACTCATTACATTTTGCATTACATCAAAATATCATGGGGACTCTAAAGGTAAACACTATCAACACAATACCATGTCCACTACAGGCCATTGCTAGAAGCAAACTGGTAGCAGGGGCTCATGAAAATTAAGGATAACTTTAGTAGTTCTGCAAATTTGCTACCATAGTTTTGGGAAATGAAAATGCTAAATTATTTAAAAAATGCAAATTGCATAAGCTCCAACAAGGCGCTAAAACATGAAAATTAATTTTGATGTTTCTATACGTGGAATAATGTAAAACTTCTTAGGTGTTTCCACAGGGTTTTATTGCTGTATTTGATGTGCAATAGATACCACATAAATGTACAAACAATAAGTCAAGATGAATGCAGTTCAACATGTACAAAATAGTCCATAGCAAATATTATTAAAAATAAATTTAACCCTAAACACTTTCCTCCTTTTTTGCTCAATGTATATTCAGACCATCATAGTCAAGAACCCAAAATAATAAATCAGAGCTGATGAAAAAAATGAAAGCTGTCATACTTTCTAAGAATAGTTGGACTAGATGAAGAAAACAAGACAGAAAGAAATTGCTTTGTACCTTTATATTGTTTGCTTTTGTTCTTTTGAGTGATCGTTTGAAAAATCGAAAAAGTCTTCAAATTAAAAAAAAAAGTCCATATGTTGTTGTAGCTGATATTTCTTTTTAGACTAAAATATTAGGTATTTTTTGTCACTGTCACAGTTTTTCCAGTACAAATGCAGGAAAGAGATGAAAAGGTTTGTTTTTAGTCTAGTTACTCTTTCTTTTTCTTCTTCTTTGTTTTTAAGCAGCCTGTACTCTTACAGTCTTGTTGGTCCTCCAGAGGAGCTCTTGAAACGGTTCCAGTGTTGAACCTCACTTGTCCATTATTACCACCCCTACCTGCCCTCTGAGGAGCTGCCACCATCCCTTTGGATCCACCATTAATTTGTGTTGGACTCCTAGATGTTGTAAAGTCATCTGCACAAGAACTTGTGGATGAAGAAGAGGAGAAAGTAGTGGAAGAGGATGGTGAGAGTGGGCCTGGGTATGGTATTGGAGATTTGCGGACAAGTTTTGGCGATAATGAGGAGACCCTTGGAGGAGGTGAGGGTGGATATTTTTGTGTCTTTCTCTGTAGAGGAGATGACTCGAGGTGTTTTTTGGTTACGATTAGCCCCTGAAGCTTGTCCACCACCTCGGCAAGCAGGTTAAGTGCCTGGGCGTTCTCTTCCACGCTGTCTGTGATCATCTCTGATGCTGCCACCATCCTCTCACCAAGTTGGCGTACATCCTGACTATTGTGTTCAATACTGCTGGCCACCATCTGAACAGTGGACCTAAGCTCTTCCACACTGCACTGTTTCTTGAGTTCAGTAGGCTGATTATGGTGTCTTGATTGTTGCTGCTGCGCATTTTGTTTACGTTTTGATATGTTCTGGCATTCATTGTGACGAGGAGCTGTAGCGTAGTGGAACATTAATGGATGATGTAAAGACTCTTCCTGATGTGTGTTATGAGGTCTAGTTTGAGTGGTTTGACAACCATCTCTTCTGGAGATAGTGCTGACCCCTTGTTCCTGAGTACTCCTTCTAGCTGCAGGACTAGAAGGAGCAGTGCGAGATCTAAGAGGGTTCATGCCACGACAAGAGAAGGTCCTTCCAGGTGTGGGGATATTTTTTGACTGTCCTCCTGTAGAATTTTTTTTGTACAACACAGGAGAGTTGGGAAGGCTAAAACTGTAAGCTGGGACTGGAGGAGGTGGGTATGAGTAGTCATCACTACTCTCTCTGGTTGAAGCACCATCTTTCCCATTGGGTTTGAGTTCCTCTGAAAATGAACCACCAAATAAATTTGCAGTTCAAGAGAACAGAAAGACATTAGCAAACTATGTCTGAAAAGAAATGTAATGGGAGGAAAGCCCAAAAGACTTATAGACTGCCAGATGATGGCAGGTTCATGAAGAAATGAACACTTGGTTGCACCGAGGAATGACACCAAGATAGATGAAGTGGTTGCTGCCTTTCATTGCCATTGCTAGACATATGAAAATATTTGCCCAGAAAGTAGCAAATACTAGAATGATTAGATACAAGAAGGAATGAATCCTCGATTATGATTAGTGAAGGTACTGATGGATGGCCTGCGTTTCTATGATATGTTGCCATTGTTTTTTATATTCGATGGCTTAAATACAGACAAAGAATGATCAAATGAAAATGGTCAGATGATTGGTGACTGTATGGACTGTCATCATCTGTTCTTCCTCCTCTTACCAGTGCAGGTAGCAGGGTTCAAAACAGAGGGAGCTGACTGATTGAGTCCTTTGTTCCCAAGTTTTACAGTTGGCGAACACAAATAGCAACTTCCTGTGGATTCATAGCGAGGGAGAAAGGGATGGGACCTGCCGTCTTTATGAACAAGGGGAAGCTTTGCTTCACTTTTGGGCACGCTGAGCTCCTCCCCTGACTGAGCTCTTCTTGCAGGGATGAGGCGTTCCAATGTAAAGCGGTGCAGGCTGCTCCAGCGGCTGTGAATTTCTCCTACACTCCTTCTACACTCTTCTCCACTCTTAATGAATGAAAGATGAGAAACTTTGAGTTTTTAGGGTTTAATAGAACATTTTAAAGTTAACATAATGTAATTTATAGTTAAGCAATTTAAGTCTTAACTACTTTATGACTAATCTGAGGGCACCCTGCAAGGCTACCTTCAGATTTGTCTTCGAATCTATGAAGTCAACAAGCCATCTTGTTGACTTCATAGATTCTGTTTAACAAAAGTGATCATTTCTGCATCCCTATCTTCCAGGAATATATTACTAATTTGTTTGGTTTGTTTGAAAATGTAATCACTCTCTGGATTGTGCTTATAAGCAATGTTTTTTGTCATTTTTCTTTCAGAGAGTTTTGGACGACATAGATATTGAGACTAATAACGCCATGTAAATAGAAAGCTAAGCTACCTTAACTTATGTAAAACAAAAAACAAGGACAAAAAATGACAAAAACACATTTATGTATATTTATAGGTTTCTATAGCTGACAGTTAAAAAAAATACTAGTAATAAGTCATCAAAAAATTATTGTTGGATGAAACACTGGTCTTGAATGATTCATTCATCAACTCATTCACATACTCTCAAAGGACCTTTTGGTCAAATTATTCTGAGTAGTTATAATTGAAAAGAGAAAAGACAAATGTACACCTCTGCCTGCTACGGATTCCTGACATGGGTGACTGATTGCACTAAAGCTACCAGGATTTTTAACTCCTTTTACTCCTTTTACAATTTAAAAAGGAATATATACTCATAGGAAATATATACATAAGGCCCTTTGTGTAAACTCAAGAACTGCAAACGAAACTGTATTTCTGAGCAAAAGTTTACATTTATGAGAAAAATGCTTATGTCTTACCAGAGGCTGGTTGTTCTTTACAAGACACACAATCCTCATTGCCTCCTCATCTTCTGGTATTTCATCAGGCAGAGGGGGTAAGACAGGCTCATAGTCTGACTGTGCAACACTGTCATGAGATGACAAGAGAGCCTGATATACAGAGAGATAGATAATCAGTAATGGGTAACCAGAAACTTCAAATATAAGTTAGAAGTTAAGAAAGGCATGGATTCTAAAATGAATATATATAACGAATATATATATATATATATATATATATATATATATATATATGTACCTGGATATGAGGTGAACTCAGGAGGCTGCACAACTCTCTAGCTGGAGCTGAAGGCTTTTGAGCTGTCAGTATTGCATTTATGACCTAATGGAAAATTAAGAAGATTCCTGAATTAGATGTTAAATTATATTATACTGGCAAGACAGACCTAAAAACACTTATTTCTATGGAAATATTACCACAAGATCCAGACATAATTTTAATGACTTTAAACACCTACGACCCGAACTCTTCCAGAGCATGCATTTTAACCCTCATTTTAACCCATCTTAATTTTACCCTATTTTTGTTTCTAAGAAAAATGAGAGCCACATATGAGGATATTCATTTAAAATTTCGATAGAACAGTAACAGCATAATGTCCTCGTAAGTGGATATCAGGCCCTTGTAGAGCAAAATTGAGTATTTTGGTCTAAATAACTCAAAGTGTGATGTCCTAATATGTGGACGCCAGGTCCTAGGAGGTTAAAATGACTTATCACAGTCATCTGGTCACTTGATCCACATCCTCTATAAACTTTTTCAAAAAGGAAAGGTTTAAATCTAAATGTAAACGTAGAGAGGGTGTCTCCTGTTGTGCTTTGTATTATTTACAGAAAGCAGACATGTTCTCGTTGGTTTCTGTATTGATTACACTATCAGGCTTACTTAGTTTTAATTTTGTTACCTTTTGCAAGATGCAGGATTAAAATTCCAATTGAATCAGCTGTGATAAAGTGATATTTTACAGAACACTAATGACTGATATTTAGGGATCTAAACATTTCGTCTATGGCTGCTTGTTTGTTGTGTTGTATATATACACACCTCATGTGAGAGTCCTGCAGCATAAGGCAAAACGGGGCTTGGTGTCAGTCTCTGGAACTTTAACAGGCACTCATAAATCTGGAGACAAAGCACCAAATGATCACTTTTAGTTTGCAGACAGATGGTAGGTGTGTGTCTTTTACTCCAGGACCTTTGAATCATGTACCTTCAGCAGGGCACAAAGCCACGGTGCACTCAGTAGTTCATGCAGAAGCTGAGCACCATTAATGTTCCTGCTAACAGCTTGGTCAACATCCTTCACCACACTGGACAGTACCACACTGACACCTGAACACATGTGCATAATTTAAAAAAGAGAAAAACAAATGATGACATAGGGAATTAGGGAAGACACAGGGAATTCTTGGTAAATGGACTGGTAGTTATGCACCACCTTTCTACACAGCTGAGCGCTCAAAGCACTTGCAACTAATTCATCAAATTACACACACAATCATATGGCACTTATGCCTATGCAGCAGTTCAGGAAGTGCAAACTGGACTCCAACCAGCTGCTGACCTTCTACCACTCGTTCATTGAGAGCCTGCAGACATATATCACAGTATGGTACGGCAGCTGCACTAAGGCAGATAGAGTGAGGCTTTAGAGTGTAGTCAAGGTAGCACAGAAGATAAATAATTGTACAAATCAAATATTTGCTTTAACAAACTGGAGACACTGCTATCCAGTACAGATGCTGAAGTGATCCATACGTAGCTAATTCAAGTTGGTTAGCTTGGGGAACAAATTTGCATTGTCTGAAATGTTGACATTAAAATGTGGTTCAAGTGCTTAGAGTAAAACCACATTTCCATATTACTTTATTTCACATTGGTACAATAATATCAGTGGAGAAAGTTTTTTAGTAATTGAAAAATAAAAGTGCTCTCATATTGTCCAAATTTGGTTTGATTACTGCATTGTTCCAGTGTTTGCTTAACTGTCTCTTTATCTTTCACTTGGTATTGTCAGAAATAATTAGAATTGGGGCATTAAAACTGGGGTACTGCATGATTAATTACACTGTGACTGACAGATTCCAATGAATGTTGCCTTTAATATCACAGCAGATGTTTGAGGTTTCACATTTCTCCTGAGCAGAAGGTGAAAAGCCAACAGAACCAGACAGGATTAACATTATAGAGAAGCCCTGACCCTTCTTTTATAATAAGTATTTTCAAGTAAGCACCTACTCATGACTGAGACAGGTGAATTCAAGTCTACTGAATTTGTCTGTATACGTGTATGTGCTTCTCACCATCCTCCATAGCTTGTTTCATGGTAATTGTTCAGAAGAGAATGAAAGGGTTATTCCACTGAAAAGATATGGAGAAAGAAATAAAAAACAGATTTATGTAACAACCTCATGTTTTACATATTAAAAATAAAACAAATCTAGATAATTTAACAATCTTTAGTTAGTACCCATGTCATTATTAAACATTCATGTTGTGTGTGACTATCATCTTGTTTTATTACAACAGACAAAGAAAGATGACACATTTACGTTTTCATTCCAAAAGCATTTCACCTTAGGCAGAATATCAGGTTGATGTTCGTGTTTTCAAGGCATGAAAATACTCAAAATTTTTACTTGGTATGGATATAATCTTCAGAGTTTGGAAGTTATGGCTGATAACCATGATTTTAATTCAACAAACAGATTTTGATGCCCTGAACAATTTGACTGCAGCTGGATAAAATGAGTCGTTTTTAAGTTAATTGTACTTCAAAGTTAAGAGTCTGTAACTTTTGAGAGATCATAGCAAAGTCTTACTATTATGATTAAATGTTATGGCTGTAGAAAATAGGTGTATCTTTATACCATGTTATAATACACATTCTACCTCAAATGGTGTCCAAATAATAAACTTAAATCATGCTGTGATTATTTTTATTTATTTTTATTGTGTAGTTTTGGTCGTTATTAGGGGTTACTTTGAATAAATACAGAGATTACAAATAAAATGTTAATGTTAAAATTTATTTTTAAAAAAAGAACAACAAATGATCAAAATTGCAGAGCAATGTTTAAAAATTATGTTCCTTTGAACAGCAGAGAGGGAAACAATGAATGAAGTGAATGTTTTAAATGCAGCTTATACTACTTTAGAACTTCCTGTTACAGCGTCAGGTTACTAAATGTGGACTAATTTCAGGTTACGGCTATTCTTCAGCTGCTTACCTCGGCTCAACTTCCGTTTCCACTTACACTGTCCGGGAAGAGCTTCCATTAGTCATGAAACCTTGGGTTCTGTGAAACTCGTTACACAGTTTCACGGAACTTCTTTTGGACTATTTCTGTTGGTGTCGCTTATCAATCATGTAAGATACATATTATCATTTAAAAAATAAATTGAATCCAGACCTATATACACCAGGGAGAACTTTGTTGCTATGCGATTGTATATAAAATATGCAATATTTTATTGTGTCTACATTATCGCCAGGAGGGTCCGATAGTGGATGGCAGCATTTATTAGTATTTCTTTGTGATTATTCTGTATGTACGTAAATCCTTCATCCCTCATCCATTCAAGTTCTTGGTATTTCAAATGCTGTGCTACTAAGCAAACACAAAAAGGCATATAAAAAGTACAGTGAGCAAATAAGCACTCAGCTAAAAGGACAACTGTAAGTAAAGCCCCATAGAGCAAGCAGGAAGGCTGTATATGCTTAGTCTGATTTTTTTTAATCAATTGCACTACAAGAGTCAGAAATGTCAAAAAAGGTAAACTCACATTCCCTTCCTGTGGTCCAATTGTTCAGTGTGGGATTTCTCAGTTGAAAGGAACCAGTAGGGCGAGTGTGTCAGAAGCAGTCAACGCCAACAACATGAATGTGAGTTTACTACCAAACCTGAACTGACACTAATCCTCTCTGACCCGACTTAATCCACCAACCACCAATCTCCCTCTCTCACTCCCTTGCGCTGTCTCCTGCTCCCCCTTCTCTCTTCCCTGTTTGCTGATTTTTGTAATATTTTAAAAAACATTTCGTTATCAGCTTGAAGTTTTTATCGCTAACCCTGTCAGTGTTCCCATGTCCATTTTTATTCTAGTTCCCGCTTTCTCGTTGTATTCTTAAGCCATCCTCATCAACTCACTCTGTCATTCACTTTAAGTAAGTCATCAAATCACAAAGCTTCTTAACTCTTCACTGCTTTTAGCCCCCCCCCCCCCCCCCCCCCCCCCCCCACACACACACACACACACAGTATAATCACACATGTTTGTATAGCTGTCTTTGTGAGAACCCTTTGTGGCATAATGCATTACCCTGCCCTTTATCTTAATCTTCCCTTAATTCCAAATCAAAGCCTAAGACAGAGCCCAAAGCCTCAAATAGCCGTGACAAGCGGCAGGTTTGTCACGATGTGAAGCTCAACAAAATGATCCTTTATCTTTAATGTCCTCGTAAGCGGAACATTGGTCTTGATTCTCACAATAACTGTTGGCACATACAAACAGCAGGTCAGCAAACCAACCAGAATCAGAGTGGCAGCAAAGAATAACAGTACTTTTGGTGCATTAAATCCCACTGCAACATCTGGGTGAGGCCAGCCTGTATCTGCTTTGTGTATGTGTGTGTTGGGGGTTATTGCAGGGTAATGGTCACTGGGTCACCTCCTCCAGGATTATTCTGCTTTCTGAAGGATCAGTGGTAGACTAAAACACAAAGAAAGACAGAGAGGACATATAACAAAAACAGATGCAAGAAAACATGGAAAAGTAGTAGCATGTTTTTCCAGCAACTCTTTCTCAATATCTGACCAGCTACAGTTCTTTGCAAAATTCACATAACAATACCCACATTAAGTGATCAAGTGATAAATTAAGTGATAAATTAGGAATATAGATTTCGTGTCATGACTAGGATAAAGGGAGATTATTAGGGCCATATAAGGGCCTCTGTGAATTTGACCCAGTGGGTGTGGTCTTGCTGTCTTTCCAGTCTTAGACGCTGCCCTTCTTTACAGCTGATTCTATTTAGCAATTAGGCCGGAGTACTTAAGTCCAAGGAGAAAAGCATTCCCGTGCCAGAGGAACGTTTTGCTTTGCATGCTGTTAGGTGGATGTGTGTGTTTACGCTTACTCTGTGAAAAGTTTGATCATTTAACCTTCTTAACTTACTCCATTGTTTAGTAGCTAACTTATGTGTTTTCTTGCTTTTGATGGTTTTGAAAACTCTGTTTTCAGATGTTTATAGAAAGGGAATGCTACACAGTAGTGAATATGGCCCTGTCCCAAATTTCTTGAGACTTGTTGCTGCCATCAAATTCAAAATGAGCTAATATTTTTCATGAAATTTGGTTAGCACTGTTGCCTCACAGCTAGATTGTCCTGACTTCAATTCCAACATCAGGCCGGGGTCTTTCTGTGTGAAGTTTGCATGTTCTCCCTGTGTTTATGAGGGTCTTCTCCGGGTATTCCGGCTTCCTTCCACAGTCCCAAGACATGCAGTTAGTGGGGTTAGGTTAATTGGAAACTCAAAATTAGGTGTGAGTGTGAATGGTTGTCTGTGTCTATTTGTTAGCACTGCATCTCGCCTTAAGACAGCTGGGATAGCCCCACCCCACACTGTAAGAAATGTACATAAAATTACAGTTGATAACTGTAAAATGGCAACGGTAAATTACCATTAAATCAAAAAGAGTAATTGATTGTAATATGGACATTACATTTCTGTAAATTGAAAAATGGTGATTTGCTTTTATTTTTACACTGCTAAAAAGTTAAAAATATATAAATGTACTGTGATATGGCACATTGTCTTTGAAAACAACAGGGAAAATCTGTAACATTATTTACAATTAATCACCCTACAATTTACATAATAACTCTATGAATGACAATCTTTCCTGCTTTTTTCATTTGAATTTACGATTTACAACTCTATATTAATTACCTAACACATAGCGTACTTTTAATTTTAACAAAATGTCAAAACATTGTTAGAATTATTGTGAAAATTACAGTAAAATGTTTTTAATATTAACAAGCTCAGGCTGTTTGATAAAACAGTATATGTTAACAGTACATACAAACAATTACTACTAATAAAAAAATATGTATATTTCTTTAAGTTCTAGAGTCTCACCAAGTATAACACAGCTATTTACAATGATTTTTTTTTTTGTGGTATAGGGAGGTTTAAATCATGGATTTACCACTGTTCAGTCTGTGTTCAATCTGTTTGAGTGTGATACCACCTGCTGAAATTAGAATTAATTGATCAAAATGAAATACAAAAAAGTAATGAAATAATGTTAATAAATTGGCGTAGTTTGCAAGGTCAAGAGCAGTCAACGAATGTATTATAAAAGCTGTAACAATTAGTTTCCTTAAAGTCCATGCACGTTTGGGAGACAATGCATCCCGTGTCTAAACCGTCATCTATCTATCTATCTATCTATCTATCTATCTGTCTATCTATCTATCTATCTATCTATCTATAAAAAACTTAGACGAGGAGGGTACTATGTTGTCAGAAATAGCTGTCTGACTGTGAGGTACTGCAACAGCAGAGGGCACCAATACTCCTTGTAAGCGTGTAGTCCACCAAACCAACAAAGAGGAAGATAGCGCCACTTCTAAAGGGCCAGACTGACTCCTGCTCAGCAAGGGAGCCCAGCAGCACCCTGCGCCGAACCAACAACCTTCTCTTTCAATGTAAGTATATCATTAGACTTGAAACGTATATCAGCTGTAACCATAGTTCGCTTAGTCAGTTTTCTTGTTGATTGAAAGCATTCCTCTGTCACAGGCTTCGCCTTCAGTAATGCAGCAGGTTGAAGATTTTAGCTAGCTTTAATTTACCAGGAGCAGTTAAAGACAATGCTCGTTTTTGATTTCTGTGGCAAGTCAGTGAAGTCACTGAGGGGTTATGTATTTCATTGCGACCTGCTTCTGCCATCCTGACCATTGTAGAGGAAATTTAAAAAAAAATATGAGTTGGGTCAGTCATATACTCTGAATAACCTCACTACACATAAATGGTAAATGGCCTGTATTTGTATAGCGTTTTACTAGTCCCTAAGGACCCCAAAGCGCTTTACACAACCAGTCATCCACCCATTCACACACCCATTCACACACACATTCACACACTGGTGATGGCAGCTACATTGTAGCAACAGCCACCCTGGGGCGCACTGACAGAGGCGAGGCTGCCGGACACTGGCGCCACCGGGCCCTCTGACCACCACCAGTAGGCAACGGGTGAAGTGTCTTGCCCAAGGACACAACGACCGGGACTTAAAACTGAAACAACACTATCTGATGAGGGTATTTCCAAGCTTTGTGAGGCGGTCAAGGGATCCAGATATGTGTAACAGGTGAGCAATCAGCTGAGTCTTCTTCAGATGTACTGTGTGACATTAGTGATGGTAAGATATTCAAAAGTAGCATTTTTTTTTCTTACCAAAAACCATTATGTTTCAAACTATTGCTATACCAAGATGCCTTTGAAGTTGTTAATCATTTAGGTTATTGAAATAAATAGATAAAACTTTAGAGGAACCATGTTTTGCATGCTGTAGGTAATTTGGGCTTACATTGTACTGGTGGCTTCTGCTTTAGTCATACACAACATTTCTGTAGATACTGTTTAATGACGCAATCTGTTTTTCATGGTGGTGATCCAAATCAGTGGCTGTTGCCTCTCATAACTGGTGACAGAGTGGAAGATGGAACAGATGATTTTTACCCCACTGCATCCAGACTGCAAATGAATCGCGCATGTGCGAAGCCACTGCTGCAGCAGCAGAAGAAAAGGACCTGTGAGGCTCAGTAACAGAGATTTTATTAGAAAACTACAGACATTTTGCATCGAAAAATATAATTTTTTTCCTAATGCATCATGATAACTTCATTTCAGTTTGTTTCTTTTCATCAACAAATAAAGGAAGTTACATATAAGCTACTTTTTTTATTGCTTAAAACTTGTCTGAACACAAACTGCACTTGTTGGGCCACTTTGATGTATGTGAAGAAAGGCTGAAGAAAACAAATTGCTGTTATTTTTAGGTTGTACAGTCCTGATCAAAAGTTTTAGACCATTTGAAAAATGGCAAAAAATCATATTTTGCATGGTTGGATCTTAACAAGGTTCCAAGTAGAGCTTCAACATGCAACAAGAAGAAATAGGAGTGAGGCAAAACATTTTTTGAGCATGTAATTTATTAAAATGAAAGCTTAAACTGAAACCTGCTGTTTTACAGCTGATCAAAAGTTTAGGACCACACCTCCAAAAAACATGGGTAAACCCCCAAAACAGAAAGTTCCAAACTTGAACTCAGTAATTAATTGGTCCGCTGTTCTTGTTGATCACTTCATGCAAGCGTTTCCATGAGGCGAGTGGGAACATTTCTCCAAGTGGTGAAGACGGCCACACAAAGGGCATCTACTGTCTGGAACTGTTGTCCATTCTCAGTTGGATTTAGATCAGGGAAAGATACAGGATGATCCAAAAGAGTGATGTTATTTTCCTGGAAGAAGTCCCTTGTCCTATTGGCATTGTGTACTGTAGCGTTGTCCTGTTGAAAAACCCAGTCATTACCACACAGATGAGGGCCCTCAGTCATGAGGGATGCTCTCTGCAACATCTGGACATAGCCAGCAGCCTTTTGACATCCCTGCCCCTCCTGAAGCTTCATTGTTCCACTGAAGGAAAAAGCATCTCCCCAATCATGTGGCACCCCCTCGTCTGTAGGGCGAAGAAAACATCTCAGGTGGGACCTGCTTGTCATGCCAGTAAGGTTGGAAACCATCAGGACCATCAAGGTTGCATTTTTTTACAGGAGAAAAAAAAGGTTATATTTTTTTCTCATCAGAGAATTGGTTTTTGAAGCCCTTCAGTCTCAGATGCCATTTGATGGTTATGAGGGTGCAGTCGGCACCACTAATGGCCTTAATTCGGGTTGAGGATTTTTTAGGTCTTCCACTTCACGCCCAGGATTATTTAAGGAATGACCGTCTTAACTGCATCCTACCTCAGCAGCGATGGCGTGCTGTGAGAGTTCAACAAGCCGAACATGTTCAAAAAGGAAAGTTTTTTTGCTTTTGCCATCAGAACATCCTGACAGTCTGACTACCTGACAGAAAATGACAATGAATCCACAGTTTTGCACAGATTTGGCCTTTTAAAGGCATGTGGTCCTAAACATTTGATCAGCTGTAAAACAACCTGTCCCAGTTTAAGTTTGTGAAATGTTAAGTTAAATGTTTTGTCTCACTCCCATTTCTGCTTGTTGCATGTTGTTGGAACCTTGTTAAGATCCCACCATGCAAAAGATGATTTTTTGCTATTTTCAAGTGGTCTTAAACTTTTGACTGGGACTGTATTTAATAATCGATTAGTTTCTTCTGAATGGATTAAGAATGCTTTTTTTTCCGCATTGCAATGCATCACAATTGTAAATCATTATACGATTAATTGTGTCAGCTCTATTAGATGTAAGATTGTATATTTGCTTTTGAAATGGGCAGTTTGCTTTATTGTGCTTTGTATTTGCTTTCAGACTGCAAGGAAAGAAGGCTAATCTACACCGAGCATCTGAAGAACAACATGCAAGTCCTCAAACACATTGGATCCCAAACCTGTTCCAGTTCCTCAGACATCATCAGAGACTGTTTTGAAAGCCCTCTACTATCAAGTCTGGATAAAAAGAAACTTTAATTTGATTATTAAATATTAACTGTTTAGGGCAGCACGGTGGTTAGCACTGTTGCTGCACAGCAAGAAGGTCCTGAGTTCAATTCCACCATCAGGCCGGGGTCTTTCTGTGTGGAGTTTGCATGTTCTCCCCGTGTTTGCATGGGTTCCCTCCGGGCACTCCGGCTTCCTCCCACTGTCCAAAGACATGCAGTTTGTGGGGATAGGTTAATTGATTAATCCAAATTGCCCATAGGTGTAAATGTGAGTGCGAATGGTTGTCTGTCCCCGTGTGTTAGCCCTGTGACAGACTGGCAACTTGTCCAGGGTGTAGCCCGCCTCTCGCCCAAGTCAAGAAAAGGACAAGCCCTCAGGGACCATTTAGGCTTGCAACTTATTGCCTTGTATGGAAGGTGTGATAGAAAAAGGAACTTCTTTGTCTAATTTTAGGGGTTTAAGATTGACCATTTACTATAACTGATGCATATTATGTTCATTTGTGATGCATGAAGGGGCGTAACCCTGATGAATGAAACCATTCTGAATTGAGCTGTTCGGGGAAGATCGATGCTGGTGTTGCAGTATACATCTTCCCATGCGTGTACTCAATAAATCATTGTTTGACTGAACTTTTCTGGGCCTCTGTTGGTTTGTTCCATTGCTCAACATTTTCAAACCCACAACAGGTGTGTCACCAGGGTGCAGGGGAGGCATCCCCCCCCCCCCCCCCCCCCCCCGTCCCCTTCTGGCTGCCTGTGCCTCAGTTTTATCCCACAACTTAGACATTCACATTACTCACACTCTCATAACACATACATATAGGACCTTGGGGGTGGACACACTACACGGCATCCAGAAGACCATCAGGGTGTACAACCTCACCCCTGGCGCCGTTGCCCACCTTTTAATTTTAAATACACGTATATATTGAGGGCTGTCAGGAGGGGCTATGCACTTACCTGCTGCTCTCTGGCAGTTAGCTCCATGCCCTCCTGGGTTTTAAATGCACCTTAGAACACACATGCATCAACACTGCATATGAGCGGGCGGAGGGAGGTTTGGAGTCTTCACACACCCCCATTCTCTGTTGCCTGTTGGGGCGGGGGGGCTGGGAGGAGTTGACCGTCTGATTGGGGTCTGGAATGTGGGGCCTCCCTGCTGCTGCGGAGTCGGGGCGGTCTGCTTCTCTCCACCCCAGGGAAGAGGGTAACACTACCTGGGTCTGGGTGCAGTTTCCCCCTCTAGGGGCAAGGGTACCTAGACCCGGGGCTTAGAGTACGCTTGGGGAGTGTGATTGTGTGTACAGTGTCTATTTATGTCTGTCTCCACATTGGGTGAGTGCTGAGTAATCGCATATGAGAGCATGAGGGTGGGAATGGATGTTTGTATCTGTGTGTAACTGTTTGTCTGTGTCTATATGTCAGGTCGGGTATCAGACGCCACCTCTCTAGGGACATCTCAGGCCCTCCACGGTATGGAGGCCTATGTTCCCCCACCACTCCCCCTGCCAGTGGCAGACGCCCTCAGACATCGGTGAATTGGTGGTTCTTGATGTCCGGGGATGGGCGTCCAGGTACGCACGGGCTCACTCCTAGCTTGGCAGGGCCTGGAGCCTGGGGCTCGCTCGGGCCCCTTCGGGGGGTGGGATGCCCTCGGCCTCTGGGCCTGGGGCTCGGTCACTCTGGCACAGCTGGCTGCCGGCGGAGCTCACGGGCACATCACTGCAACTTTTAAAATACAAGCGCGCTCATGCTCACAGGTGTACACATGGGTGCTCACACATACAAACTACACCTTTTTTGGCTCCTACCTCAAAGCGCTGTCGATCCCACGTGCTGCGCAATAATGTTCAATATTTAGTATTTACTGTTATATTCACATAGATTATTGCGATGATGCTGTTTATTATATTGCTCTCTTTTTTTGTTGCTTGTTTTCTCTTTTTTCTTTCTCAACAGGTGATCCAGGTGATTGATATATGTATTTTTTGTTTGTTTGTTTGTTGGTTTTTGTTTTTTGCCCTTTATCACCGTTCCTCTTCCCCGCTCTTTTTCTTTCCCTACCTCTCTTTCTTTCTCCTTTTTATAAAATAAAAAAAAGGAAAAAAAAAAGGAAAAAAAAGAAACATTCAAGACAATAAAAGTAGACAAAATAAATGAAAAAGGGAAAAGAAAATCAAAACACTCGGCACTATAAAAGACCCGCAAACACATTTTCTAAACACTAATACCAAATTGTTTATTCTGCTAACAGTTTGGTTTCTGTCTTAAGATTTTCAGCTCTTCAGGTTTCATAGAGGTACAAACTCTTTGTAATTAACTTTAATCAATGAAATCAAAATGACCAAACAATAATAAGTAAGATGGGCATTTATTTATCAAGTTATCCTTTTCTCACTTTCGTGTCTCACTCTGCATTTTTTGTATGTAAAGGACAACAAGGAAAAAAGTTAAAGTGGGATTTTTTTGCAAAATAAAATTTAAATTTAAAAGCAATTGTTCACAAATTATGAAAATAAATATGATATGTAAAGTACATTGTGGCATAAAGATTAAATGTGACCTCTATATTAAGATAACTCAATGATAAAGGGTGGTACACACAGGGTATGGCTTTGGTTTTTTTTTGCATAAGTTTTCTCAAATCACACACACTTACTCTGAACCTCTTTTTTTCATGTAATTTAAGTCAAGTCAGAATCTTAAACTAAGCTATAAACAATGGACTTGCAAAGGCTGTTACCAGTGTCATGTCATACTAAACAGTGGTCTATTTACAATTTAAGAAAAATGTTTTAATAAAGCCTCCATAGCTTCTGCTTATCACAAGTAACTAATAAGGATTAAAAGAAAAAGTCAACATCTTTTGTTATGAAGTGTAACAAGAATTCTGTTACGGATCTTTGATAGTTTGAATCCATAAAGTAAAGGATTCATAACTGGAGGAATAAAGAGAACAGCTATAGCAACAAAGTTTTGAAAACTTTGAGGTACATCATTTGATGCAAATCGCATGTGCATCAAATCAGAAATCACAATTACAAAAAAAGTAACCAAAGAGATCAAATGGGGCACACATGTCTGCATAAACTTTGCCTTGTCCTTTTTTGATTGCACACATGATTTAACAAGATAGATGTAAGTCCAAACAATAAAAATCCAGTGAAATATGTAAATTGAAAGCGTAGTATATGCAAAGGCACTATTGACAAGAGTGTCCATGCCAGGGCAGGCAACTTTAACAATCAGCCAATTAACACAGAAGAGTCTCTGAATGTCTGTACCACAGAATATCAGCCTGTCTGTCAGCATAATGTTAATGGAGAAAATGCAGAAAGGTGTTAACCAAGAGAAGCATACTAGTTTGGAGAGCTTCTTTTTTGTCATGACAGAGTGGTATTCAAGTGGTTGGCATATGGCCAAATACCTGTCATAAGCCATGACTGCAAGAATAGATGTGTCACTGCAAACAAAAGAGTACATTACAAATGCCTGACAAAGACATTCACTATAAGAGATGACCTGTGAAGATGAAAGGAGGTCAATGAGGAACTTGGGGTAGAAACCTGTGCTTCCATAAAGCCCATTAATGCAACACACACATACTAAAATATACATAGGTTCATGTAAGCTTTCATCTAAGACAATAATCATGATGACTGTGACATTAAGAAATACAATTGCAAAGTAACACACTAGAGTGGCAGAAAAGAGAGCAGCTCTGTAATTAGCTGTCTCATTGAATGCTAACAGATTAAAAATTCTCACTGTAGAAACATTATCCATAATGTGAATTAAAAACTCTGCTTCTTAACTTGCCACAACGTAATACTATTCCGAGCTACCACCTAAAAAGTGGATCATTTGTCGTGTGTTGTGGCTGCATTCCTGAAACTATGTCTCCTTTCAGAACCACATATTAATATCCTAGCTGACACACTGGGGATTCTGATCATATGCTTGTTTGTAGACTGCAGATTGCTAAGGGAGAGGCCAGCCACACTTCAGAGAAAGCTCATTCCCACTGCTTATATCCGCAATCTTGTTCTTTTGGTCGTTTTCCCAAAATTTGTGACCATAGGTGAGGGTAGGGATGTAGATCAACTGGTAAATCGAGAGCTTCGCTTTTACACTTAGCTTTTACGCTTAGCTTTTACGCTTAGCTTTTACGCTTAGCTTTTACGCTTAGCTTTCTCTTCACCACGACGGACCAGCAGAGCATTACTGCAACCGAAGCACCAAACCATCTGTCAATCTCCTGATCCCTTCGACTCTCTCTTGTGAACAAGACCCCGAGATACTTAAACTCCTCCACTTGGGGCAGCAACTCGGCACTGACCCAGACTGGGCTTTCCATCCTTTTCTGGCTGAGGACCATGGCCTCAGACTTGGATATGCTGATTCTCATTCCCACTACTTCACACTTGGTTGCAAATCGCTCCAGTGGAAGCTGAAGGCCACCACTTAAAGCCAGCAGAACCACATCATATGTAAATAGAAGTGACAAAGTTCTGAGACCACCCAAGCGGAAGCCTTTCACCACTTGGTTACGCCTAGAAATTCCATCCATAAAAATTATGAACAGTATCTGTTAATTCCTCCTGTAGAGTGATGGGCCTACAGGAGGAATTAATATTTTATTATTTATTATATTAGAATTCTTCCATGGTGTTGTTTACGTTTTCTTCTTTTTGAGATTATGGTTTATACAGTATTCTAAAATGTAGTTCATCTCCCTGGTTTTGGTTCTTGTTTTGTTTAGTATTTGTCGCGGTCCTGGGACGTTCACCCAGTGTCGGTGTTTCCTGGCTTTATTCATATCCTTGTGTTTAGTTTTAGTCATGGTGGTATGCTGTGCCTCCACTGTGTCCCTGTTGCTTATGTTGTCTCTCTCTTGTGCATGTTGAGTTCTGTTTCTGTGTTAATTGATCTGTTTCCCTGTTGTGTCTCTCGGTCCCCCCTGTTCTTTGTATTTAGTCATTCCACATCTTAGAGTGTGTCTTGGTTCCTGTTTTATTTTCGTAGTCTTTTGTCCTGTGTTCACTGTATTTAGTTTAACTTCTTCCCTATGTTGTCTGGTCTGATTAGTCCCAACTGTGTTCCTGCCTGTCTCCCATCCCTTTGTTATTCTGCATGTGTATTTAAGTCTTCGGTCTCCCTCTGTTCATTGTTGCATTCTCCCTGTTAGCTGTATTTTCTGCCGAGGGCATCCCACCCCCCGAAGGGGCCTGAACGAGCCCCAGGCTCCAGGCCCTGACAAGCAGCCACCAGGAGTGAGCCAGTGCGTACCTGGACGCCCATCCCCGGACATCAAGAACCACCAATGCACCGATGACTGAGGTTGTCTGCAAGTGGCAGGGGGAGTGGTGGGGGGAGATAGGCCTCCATACCATGGAGGGCCTGAGATGTCCCTAGAGAGGTGGCGTCTGATACCCGACCTGACATATAGACACAGACAAACAGTTACACACAGATACAAACATCCATTCCCACCCTCATGCTCTCATATGCAATTACTCAGCACTCACCCAACGTGGAGACAGACATAAGAGACACTATACACACAATCACACTCCCCAAGCGTACTTTATACCCCAGGTCTAGGTACCCTTGCCCCTAAAGAGCGAAACTGCACCCAGACTCAGGTAGCGTTACTCTCTTCCCTGGGGTGGAGAGAAGCAGACCGCCACGACTCCGCAGCAGCAGGGAGGCCCCACACTCCAGACTCAATCGGACGGCCAACTCCCCCCCCCAACAGGCAACAGAGAACGGGAGTGTGTGAAGACTTTGGAGCTGTGTTTTCTTCTGTTAGTTGTGTGTTCTCCCATCATGTCATGTCGTGTCGTGTCGTGTCGTGTCGTGTCATGTCATGTCATGTCGTGTAATGTTATGTCATGTTATGTCATGTTATGTCATGTTATGTCATGTCCAGTTGTTAGTATCTATTGTTAGTGTCCTTAGTGTTCAACTCTTTTTGTTTTAGTTTGTTTTTTCAACAATAAAGCTGCCGCTTTCAGTTACGTTTTTGCGTCCGAGACTTGCGTTTGGGTCCAACCCCTGCCTGTCACACAGCTCACCATAATACATGGCTGTTTTAAGGGAGTCCAGCAAAATAATAATTTTACTATACAGTATAAACCACATGTGTTTATTTACGATAAAACTACAGTGAAATTACTGCAATTTCCTGAGAATACTGGATCCGGATTCACATTTTAAAATCTCTTTGGGCATACATGAAGTGGTCAAGACTCGTTCAGACTTTTTTGACTATCATAATTGTCACGGTCCTGGGTCAGTGACCCAGTGTTTTGAGTTCTTGTGCCTCTGTGATTTTTGTATTATGTTCTTAGTTCACTTTGTTGTCCCAGCTTATTCTTTAGTGTAGTGCCTTTGTTTGGTTTTCTTGTATTCTGTTTAGTTCTCTGAGTATTTAGTAGCTCCCCTCTGTGTCTCTTTGTTGTTGGTATTGTCTGTGTTTCTTAGCTGCTCTGTCTCCCCTAGTCTAGTTTGCGTCTTCCTGTTTTACTTTGAAGGTCTGTGTCTCATGTGAGTGTATCCTACTTTGCTCCCTGTCTCGTCAGTTCTGATTTCTCCCAGCTGTGCTCTCCTGTGTCTCATTCCCCTCGTTACTTCCCAGTGTATTTAAACCCTGTGTTTCTCTGAGTCAGTGTCGCGTCGTCCCTCTTGATGTGTGGATCTCCCTGTGTCTCCCCGTGAGTCTTAGTTTGTTAATTCCCTGTGAACTTTAATTTATGTTTTTCCTGCCAGCAAATAAAGCTGCGATTTTGAGTTCATCCCCTGAGTCTGAGTCCTGCATTTTGGGTCCTACTCCTGCTAGCCACACTGCAATCCATGACAATAATGATGTGACAAAACTCACATCTTCTCCCCTGATACTTTCTGGTTAAGTTAACATAATATTTTTCAGTTTTACTGATCTTTACTACGAGGTTACCCTACCAACACCAGCCCTCTAGAAAGGAATTGCAAGGTTCATGAGACTGAAAGTCATAAAGAACATGAAACGCTGAATGTAATTTATACACAACCTGTAAGAAGAATGATTTATTAATTCTGAAAGAGATGTTGGCTGTAGACCTGTGGAAAGTCTACATTTAAAATATAAGATTCACTCTCTTCTGACAATCAGAAACATTTATTTGACTCCTTAAACTTTTGGTGCATTTGCATCATTACTTGTTTTATGAAAGAGAAAACTACTATTATAAACAGTACGTTTATTGTTGTTGTCGAAGAGCTCGTATTTGTGAGAGTTAATACCAAGCTGCATTTTAATTGCTCTCTAGAGGCAAAAGACATAATGACCTGTTGACCACCACAAATTCTCTGTTATAAAAACCCAAAGGTATGCTGAGTGGTTGTTATGAAATAACACATTAGATCAATGCCACTGGATCCCTGTAATTACAGAGGTAAATGGGAGAACATCCCATGAGCTCACTGTTGCCACTGGGTCATAATTAGAGGTTTAGAGACTGGCTGTAGTCAGGCCACTCGAGACTGGCTGTAGTCAGGCCACTCCTCTGAGGCCTGGCCTGTTGTTTTCCACAGTGCAAGTGAGATAGATGCAAAGGCACAGTATAGGTCATTAATGACTCATTAAGGTATGCTTACATCACCAGGGGGCAGCTTTGTGTAGCCAAATGTTAAAGTCATGAATTTGCCTTAAGGGGCCATGTTGATATTATGAAGTAAATTGCATCATACAGTTTGAAGTAACTTTTTTCATTCTTCTAAGGCATATGCGAGTGCACATGCACGCGCACACATGCACGCGCACACACGCACGCGCGCACGCGCGCACACACACACACACACAGACACACACACACACACACACACACACACACACACACACACACAAGAATGTATGAAAATATGAATATTTTGATTTCCTAAATGTCACAGTTGTACAGTAATAACTCCGATAGTGTTATCAGTTCATCAGTGGCAAACGGGGAAAGGAGAAGAAAGTAGTTGCGAAACAAATACATCAAAAGAGTATTGGTTATTAATCGCAAAGCTCTGAGAGCTTGGTAATATTATTAATTAATAGTATTCAGAATACGTTACTCTCGTTGAGTAACGTAACAGAATACGTTACAAAATGCATTTTGCGGCATGTATTCTGTAATCTGTAGTGGAATACATTTTTAAAGTAACCTTCCCAACACTGTCTGCAGGTGATCAAATACCCTGCTTGGATAATAAGCTAGCCAAAAAAGGAAATAGAAGCCACTGACATCAAGACAAGAAAGCTCCTTCTCCTGATTTAATGGCCACAACTCACAGCTGCTTATTGAATACCTCAGGGAGCAGAAACCCAAGAAAGAAGAGGAGCAAGGAGAAGGACCATCATTGACGGACATGCCCCTGCATGTTATGTATCTATTCATCTTCCTCACCAATGCAAGATCCTTCACAAAGAAAATGGAGGAGCTACAATCACAACCTACTATAACAGATTTGTCTATGAGTGTCGTTTACTGATTGTAACTGAATCCTGGCTCCATCAAAACATCCCAAATGCCTCAAGGGACTTACTGGGCCGCATCCTATTCTGCCAGGACCAGAGGAAGAATAACCTGAACCAGAAGCTGCTGCTGGCCTTCTACCACCCCTCAGTAGAGTGCGTGGTCTCCTACTGCCTGGGTGTTTGGTACAAAGGGGCCACTACTGAGAACAGGAAGGCTGTGCAGAGGGTAATTACACTGCAAAAACAGTTGTCCCACGTTATAGTGAGGGACAACTGTACACCCTTTAATGGAAACCATATTCCCTGATAATGTGCAAGATAATGTTCCCTGCCTTAAAGCAAAAATGGTTCAGGAATGGTTTGAGGAGCACAATAATGAGTTTGAGATGTTGCCTTGGCCTCTAAATCCCCCATATCTCAATTCAGTTTAGCATCTGTGAGATGTGCTGGACAAAAAAGTCCACTCCATAGAAGCAACATAATGGTAGCATGATAATTTTATGCCTGACATAACTCCTATAAAAAATACTGCTGCATTACATGCCCCATTATTGTAAATGGATGGATGGATAAACTAAAGGGTTAGAAATGTTAAGCCTCTGCTTTTTATGGGATCAATATGTAAAATCTGATTATTACTTTTCATGATCTGCTAATCTGTTTTTTTTTATTATCAAATGTGTATTTGACACACACTACAATGCATGTATCTTATCTTTAATTTACAGTACTTGGTGAATTAATGGTGGATTTATTTGTGTATGTAGCAAGAGGCATGTTGCACACCACAGCATTTATAACCTAAGCTGTATTTGTTAAAGGGAAATATTATCATGTCATATAATCTCAGTTAAGCCTCACAGTAAAATGTGCCTTTTTACATGCCCTATTTTCTACTGCAATTGATAGCACCAAGAAAAAACAATATAGTCAGTAAGTAATTTGAAAACGTAAAAACTGAAATAATAATTTCTCAAATAAAGTTGTATTAAATCCTGAATCTGATTTAGTTGATCCAAACTACAGCAATGAAGTCCTTTTGTTTTACCATACAGAGAAAACCTGGCCTCAGTTCCAAAGGACCTGACATATGTTTGCCTGAAGTTTTTTATTTCATTTTTGCCATGTTAACATAGCTTTCTGGCCACCCAGATTTATACATGGAAATATAGACTTTTTAATCCCACACTAGGGAAATTTACTTCTAACAGCAGTAAAAGGGGCAGGAAGAAAAAGCTGAATTACAGATATACTAGAAAACAATATAATAGAAAAAAAGAATAAGAAACATAAAAAAGACCAAGTACTATACTATGTACAGATGGTTACTTTATACAATAAAATACTCCAAGATTCTCCTTATTTATATTTTTCTGTGTTCGTAACAGCCTACTGATAAAGGAGGTGCTCTGGGCCTCCACAGTCTCATGCATGGGCACCATCACCCACCTCCTCTATGAGATCTATGGGAGTGGTCAGGACAGAGGTGGCGCTCTTTACCAGTCTATCACTCTGTTTCCTGTCCCTCTCTGTGCAACCACCTCCAGGGCAGATAACAAAATAAAAGGTAGCAGAAGCCTTCACAGTGTCATAAAAGGTCCTCAGCAATGTCCTGCATAACCCAAAATACCTCAGCTTGCGCAGCAGATGGAACTTGTTAAGGTGAACACCCAGGAATTTGTATGTGTCGACCACATCAATATCCAAACTATGGATGTTCACTGGTGCGATGGATGGTGGTTGGTTGAATTCACACCAGATGATGAAGTCGGTGATGATCTTCCTATACTTTAGATCGTTCCCCTCAGACATCCATCAATGACTGTATCATCAGAGAATTTCTGTGGTGGCAGTTAGGAAGGGAGAAAAAACAAAACATGACTCTCACAGTGCTTCCAGTACTCTCCAGGTGTGACAGTGATCTGTGCAGGAGGTACATGACTGCATCATTCACCCCAATATTAGGATAGTAAGTGACCAGCAGGGGATCCAGCAGTTTGCTTGCCAGAGTTGTGAGATGTTTGAGAATTAACCTCTCCAGGTTCTTCAGGGTATACTACACGATTAACATGCTATCTCCCTTTAAGAATTTCCACATTTCCATAAGACCTGGATTTGTAAGCAAGCCCATGGTACAGACGCACATGGTGAATCTTCTATCAGGAGAATATCAATAGTGACACTATTCAGACAGTTCTTTATATAAAACAGGAGAGTGGTTGTGTAGTTCTCTATGTTTTCTTGTGCAAAGACATCACAGTGATACCCCTTTTAATTAGTACATACTCGGATCAGCTCAAGGCAACTCAACTTGACTCAGCAAGTTTAAATTGAGTACCACCGAGTGGGGTCATAAAAGCAATGTTGCCAAACGCCCCCTGACATCATTTATATGCAACACGAACGCCACAAGAAAAGAAGGAAGTCGAGGTGATGGTATACCTCGACTTCCAAACTGGACATGCTGGGGATGAGTTGGAATCAAACAAATTCCAGCTCATTTGTTTGATTTCTGAGCATTCTGGCACTTATGATGTAAATACTGGGCAGTGGTTGTTTATGGAGAGACTTCTTTAGTCTGTTTGTATTCTGACTCTGTAGCCCTGCTTCTGTTTCCTTGTCTCTAATAATGTTGGTCACTTTCATAAGTTATGTCAGAGTTTGATCCACCATGTGATATAATTTAGAAAATATCTAATTAGCAATGGCTTTCAATAACCTGGATTTAAAAAACAAGAACAACGAAAAAAACAACAACACTGCAGGACACTGTCAGTCATGGACTGATGTCCACAGCACCAGGACCTCAACATTACTGGTTTAGGATGCCGTTCAAGAAGCCTGGAGAACTATTCCTGAAGACTATTTAAAGAAATTCAGTAAAATTTGCTCAAAAGAGTTCAAGCTGTGTTGAACACATATTAACTTTCAAGCTTGTTAGAATTGTATTCAGTATTTTTTGCCTTCAATTCATCATTCAACATAATCATTCTCCAGCAACTCATTCACTAACTGGATCTGCTGGGGATCAGCACCTCACTCTGTAACTGGCTACTAAATTTTCTGACAGGAAGACAGGAGACAGTACAGGTCGACAGCAACACCTCATGCACTAGAATGCTGAACACGGGGGCTCCCTCTGCATGTGTGTTGAGACCCTTGTTTTCACTCTGGTGACCCATGACTGCACACCATCACACAGCTCCAACCTATTCATCAAATTTGCAAGTGACACAGCTGTGGTAGGTCACATCATCAATGACGTGCAACAACAAGCTGTCCCTAAATGTGGAGAAGACTAAGGAAATCATCATAGACTTCAGGAAAACTCACACCCTGCACACCCCACTAACCATGAATGGTGCTGCTGTGGAGAGGGTTAGCGGCACAAAGTTCCTAGATGTGCACATCTCAAAAGATCTCTCCTAGCCAAAAAACACAGCATCACTGGTTAGTAACGCCCAGCAGCGACTCTACTTTCTCCACAAACTGAGGAGAGCAAGAACTTCAACCCCCATCATCAAAACCTTCTAGAGAGAGATAAGGCATAAGTGGATGCTGTGGTCTTTTTAACAAGCGCTACGAAGACAACACAGAGAGGATCATGGGTGCTTCTCTGGAGCTCTACCATCGCCCTTTTACTGAATCCCCCGACCCACTTGTACATGAACTCTTGCCCACAAGCACTCAGATTGTGTTGGAGACTTTTGTTTATATAAGATTGTTTATATAATTTCTGCACCTTTTGGCAGAGTAGCTGGTCATTGTTGAAAAAGTTTTTTCTCCCATCTTTCCATTTTTGCAATTGTGGTATGTTGATAATCTAGTGGTTAGAAAAACAGACAATGTGCTCAGTTGAAGTCAGCAGCTCTCCACCTGCACTATACACAACACATGTAGAGCACTGCTTTTGAAGAAAGATGTTGAATCTTTTTAATTATTGTAGAAAAATAATTGATTTCTGTGCATTTGTTTTACAAATCCATTCAATTAAAGTCGATTACGTCGAATAAGCATTATGAGGCGGAGGGTGGGGATGGTTCCCTTTTTTTTTGCTGGGTGTTGGCAACCCTATTAGTTAGGTTGTTTAATATTTCTGCGAAGTACTCTTTAAAATACCAGAATAGAGCGGATGGTGTAGGTTTAAGTTTATTAGACTGATCAGTATTGCTGAATAAAGAAATATTTTGGGTGCAGTGTATTTTTAATAGCTTTAGTGTTTTGCTTTTTAAAACTTGAGTATGAACTTTCACAAAATGCAGCAAGATATAAAAAACCCCCCAAAATGTTTTATTGATTATAAGATACACTGTATCGTATTCATATCAGTATCGGCTGATATCCAAATTTATGATATCAGTATCGGACATAAAAAAGTGGTATTGTGCCATCTCTGAAACCTGTCACCTCTCACTGAGGGCAACTCCAGACTGAGACAGAGTCCAGCTCCTCTCCAGGTTCCAGAGCCCAAGCCATGCGTTGAGGTGAGCTCAACTATATCTGATCAGTATCTCTCAGCCTCATGCACTAATTCAGGCTCCTTCCCCACCAGAGAAGTGACGTTACATATCCCAGTTGCTATTCTTGGTAGCTGGGGATCGCTACGCCAGGGCATTGCAATACTAGTTTCAGAATTTAGTTTTTCAAAATATGTCTTAGTAAGTCTAACAAAACAATCCAGTTAGTTGATCACTGGTAATTGTTACACTATATCAAATTTTTTGAGAAAGTTATCAAAGATTTTTGTGGTTTGCAAGTTTTGTTGCTGGACGGAATTTGACTGCACTGAGTCTTTTAGACTCAGATGCAGAGAGCGGCTCTTAGTTTTTTGTAATGTGAAGAACAGGGAAAAAGCTTTGTCCAGAGAGTGAAATTCCCACTGAGCTGTTGACACAATAAAACCCATGTAAGAAGTTCCAGGTACATCTTCCCTTTCAGTTGTTATCTGTCACTATTGTGGTGTGGTCATGCAACAATAACAGTTTTTCTACTGGAGAAATTTTATGCAGCAGCATCCCAGACAACAACTTCTATATGTTCTGCCAGGTTCATGTGACCTCAAGGCCCACGCCACTGGCTGACAGATAAGTTGCTGTTATGAGTCTTTCACATTGTTCAATGCCACTAGTAGTCAGAAGGGAATAATATGAAATGGAAATCTCAAAGATAACCACGGTTCTTTGTAACTTCAGACATCTGTGACAAAGTTGAGTGGATTGTTGCTTTGCCATTCTTTTGTGGCAAAAGCCTACACTTTTCTGCTAACTTTTCCAAGTGTTCCCCTCTCCACAGTAAAAAATGTAAGAAATATAATTCTCCTAAAATGCATTAATTATTGTTTTCTTCCCACATTGCACTGTGGTTCACAATCTGATATTATATGAAGCTAAACTAGGAGAATACTGATTTTGCTATAGATCTACATTAAATTGTCTTATTGTGAACAATGAAATAAAATAATACTTTCATTATATAGTTACTCCTGCCTTTCAACTAATTCTTAATATTTTAAAATAAATCTATCCTCTTTTAATTTATTTTTGTTTGAGTCTTGTTTGATTATTAATTTTAAAAATCCCATAGATATATGCAATCACAAAAACCACATTTTAAGTTATCTATGTCAATATTTAACCTATTATGATAGACAAATAATATTTGTCTTTTCCGTTTTTATTATTTTTGTGGCCATACCAGCAAACACACTTTCTGTAAAATCAGTGAAGTTGTTTGATATTGCATATCCTGTTCACATATGAGCTATATGGGCCAATATGGGCCTGTTCACTTAATCTTTAAGGTGCAATAAAAAAACAAGATTTTTGTTTGACAAACTACAGGATTACAGGCAGCATTTTATAAAGTATTGTTGATGAAATTTTATGGTTCCATGTGTTTACTGAATGTTGCATACACATTGCATTATTTTTTTTCAAGTAGAAAGTGTGGTTAAGAAACATCAAAAGAATGTTCAACCATGTAAGTTTAATCCTACAACTTCGTAACAGCCTCTTGAAGTTGTTAACATAGTAGCTTAAAAAACACTGCACAAACCTGTTTGCCGCTTGTGCTCATTTTATTTAACTATTCTTGTTTGCTAATTATATGGTTATAGTTAAACTGGAATCAGAGTTTCTAAAAACTGCACTTTTTGTCATGGTGAATTGGGTTAAAGGACTCAGGTGCGAGACTCCTTGCAGAGTGACAGTGAATTTATTCACAGTGAATACAGTGATACAGTGGCTTCTCCCCGTGGTGAAAATGCAGTGACAATCCAAAACAACTCCTTGTGCCCGCTCCTCCCCCGATCCCTGGATCCTGGAGGCAGATGAGAAAAACACACACACTTGCTGTGTCCCAATTCAGGGTCTGCACGCTTGAAGTACGCATTTTAAGTGCGGTTACGTCACCGCCACGCGACGACGGCTGTCCCAATTCAAATGCATACTCCAAATGCGCCGTCGATTTCCCCAAATATCAAGCGTGGTCCGGTGCACGCTTCGTGGTCCCATATATCCCACAATTTATAGCGCGGCGGTGGATGTGGATAATTTTGCCGCAAAATACGGCAGAAGGGAGCAGCCAAGAGTGAACTTTCAAAAGTAAGTACTGAACATGACGTCACTTAATTATGCGCGAATGTTTTATAACGAAGAACATTAAAACATTGCTGTTGGCCACATGTTGGCAAAGTTGTGTGACATTAGGGATGTTTGTACTTACAGCGTTAACTTGGTTTTAAAGCCTATATATATATATATATATATATATAAATATACTAGGGGTGCAACGATACTCGTATCGATATTGAACCGTTCGATACAGTACTTTCGGTTCGGTACGCATATGTATCGAACAATACAGCATTTTTAATTTATTTTATCAACTTTCCTTCTGATGGTGCTGTCTGTGTTGAGCGCTCAGTGGATCTGCGCTCGACAGTGCAGCCCAGGCGGAGTAGTCGAACACAGATTCACTGAGCGCAGGGCAAGCTAGCGAGACAGAAGTTAAGCTCTCCTTGCAACATGGCAAATTGAACCTCCCCCACCCTCATTCAGATCTGGCATTTGGAACTATTTTGGTTTTCATGTGATGTATGACCCTGAAGGTAAGCACGTCATTGACTAAAGTAAAACAGTATGTTGGATGTGCCAGCAATGTTCAATTACATGAGTGGGAACTAGTGTGTTAGCGCAGTTAGCTCGTTAACGTGTTGGCTGTCCAGCCCCGTGCACAGGGCAATCCGTGGTAGCTCGTTAACGGAGATTTGCCGTGTTGTGGCGTTAACCTCATTTCAGATTAACGCTGACAGCACTAGTGGGAACACAACGAATATGACTGCACATTTATGCCGACATCATCCTAGTGCAAAGACAAGTGGAAGCAGACAAAAACAACAAGCAGGCATGCTACAAACTTTAGCCGAGTCATTTAGACAGCCGTTAGCACATGATTCTCCTTATGGGGACCTGATATGTTTAATATGCTGCTGAGAATATAGCCCAGAAGAAGCGTATAGTATAGCTTTTATTTTGGAAAGAGCCATTTCTCTGTAATAAACTCTCTTTTCCAAAGATGAGTGATTCCTCAATCAGATACAGGGCTCGCAAAATCGCAAGCCCGATGTCCCGGGCTAGCGATTTTTCCAGTCGGGCTGCCCTGCCCGTCGGCCTATCGTAGGAAGGAAAAATATATGTCAATGCTTTTGCATTCTTTCGGAAATGTAGCTGGGTAATTATGTCATTGGCATTGGTGAGCCACTGTCAATATGTGACATATTGAAATCGCGTTTGAATTTGCGCTTGTTTTTTGCTTTCACTTTGCAATCGCGCGAACTGTGTATATAGAGCGACAGCACTGATTGGTGAGTGATGATAATTTGCGCACCAATTCCTCTGACATCGTCTTATCAATCGTTAGCTTACTATGCAAACATGACAAGTGAAATCTCCCGCAGCTTAAACATGTGAGAGGTTGATCGCGCAGAGGATTGCTGAGCGTTGTGTGAGTGCGTGTGTAAAACCAGCAGGATATATAATTTAGTTCTGCTGAGCCAAATAAGACAGGTCAGGGTGAAGAAGTGACAGCCAAAGAAAAGCTTACCACAAAACGGAAAAGTTATGACAAATCAGACTATAAGGCAAAAAGAAAGTGCAGCTTTATGGTTTCATGGACAAACGAATTTCTGTGGCTGCAATATGACGAGCTAAATAACCAGGGCTGCACATAAGTGGTCCGCAGGTGCGCATTCGCTGTCAAAATAAAAAAACGCGCACAAGATAAGAAGTTGCAACTCGTGTTTGCATACATAAGATTTTCTGGAGGAGGACAGACATTTGTTTAGAACTCTTAAAGATGTCGAAGAAGCAAGCTCCTTTAAGCAATTACTGTGATGTTCCTCCACCTCAAAAGAAATGTCAGAAGGAGTCCGAACCACAAATGAAGCGCATATTCTCGGAAAAGTGGTTGCAGGAGGTGAGCTGGCTTTAAACAAATGATGAACGCACAGAGATGTGGTGCAGAATGTGCCGTGGAAATTTAATAAATGACAAATTAATAAAAAGGCATGAACATTTTTTGTATCGAAAAAATATCGAACCGTGACACCAAAGTATCGAACCGAACCGAACCGTGAATTTTTTGTATCGTTGCACCCCTAATATATACATACATATATATATCATAATAATCTGACAATAATATAATATTGGCCATATTATATTTACATTACCACAGTGAGATGATTTTAGTCTCATGAACAACATTAGCTAATTGTTATTTACTAACTAATCTTAAATGACTGTTCAGTACAGAAATGAAGCCCAACAATCATGTTTTACAGTCCCGTGGCCTCAGCCTCAGATACTCAACTAATCAAAGTGATGTCATGACAAAACATTTTTCTCCTTCATTTCTGTCAAACAAAGCTGTATGTAACGTTTCTCGCGGTTAGTATCATGGTTGCTAGGCAACCTGAACAGCGCAACGAAGGGCTAGACCGTCCCATTTCACAAGCCTCTCACTTCCGCACTTCTCGTACTTATAGTATGCGCCGTAGGTAGTACGCGTAGTGTGCGTACTTCAAGCGTGCACACCCTGAATTGGGACACATCTATCGTAACGAAAACGTCCTCTCTCCTTCACAAACTAGGTATGCTAATCGCGACTACGCTACCCGGTTTAGCTCAACGTTCCAGCGTTCGTTGTGACTCGACCGCACCGTTAAATAGGTCTGCTTCGGATTAGTAGTAACCAGCGAAGTGATTAAGCACAGGTGCGACAATTCCAGCTCAGGATACTCCCCCCAGGTCAGCTGCCGTTCCGTGCCACGGCTTCCGGAAGTACACGTTCCCGCATACGAACACACATGGAGAGGAGAACAACACAAAGTACACACAAACACAACAAAAATTGGCAAGGCGACCAACCAACTGAAATTTGGTCCGTTTACAGCATCTGCCATGCGATTGCATTTGCCCTAACCATCGGGAACCCTGGCATTAACTTTAATCGAGTGGAAAAAGGTTAGCATTCATCCTCCAACTTCACTGTGTTTATGTTATGCTAACATAGTTTTGTGCTAGCGATCACGTAGCACATCATTATATACCAGCTAGCCCAACTTCAGTAACCCAGCAAAAGTCACTGCTGTTTAATCTTCTGTCTTCATTTATGTTGGAAGTGATAGCAGAGCTGTACGTTTTAATTTTTTCAGAACTCTCTCAGTCAGAACATGCTATATCATGTTTAGGTGGAAAGTAGCGAGATAACTTAATGCTAATTTCTAACTCTGTTAAATTTAATAAATTCTGTTCTCATGAATACCTGGATGTTAAATGTAATTGTTACACTTTGTAAAACAAAACACTCATTTTATTAAAGATGAAATAATTTAGACAGTTTTTAACTCTCAGTGATGCTGCAGTTTTCATTTGACTTTGAGACCTGAAGCGGACAGAGTTTTGGACCCGTGCTAAGACATTTTTTTTACAGATTTTTGAGCACTGTGTACCACATAAAATTGGTTCAAGGTCAGTATGCACAGCCAGAATTCATACATAAGGCGCACTGTTGATTTTTGTGAAAATTAGAGGATTTAAAGTGCACCTTTATAATCCAAAAAATACAGTAATGTAATGGTCTTCTAACAGGTATCATCCAGAAAGCATTAAATTGACGGTAGATCGTGCAAAATACAGCAGCTAGACATCTTCTAAAGACTAAGAAAAATTAACATATTGCATTAGAATTGATTTTAAGGTTTTACTAATTACCTGTCCTTCATGGCCTGGGCTCAGAATATATACTAGAAGTGCTTCTCCTGTACCAGCAAGCACTTTGGTTATGGAAAGTTATATACAAATAATAATAATAATGATATTTTATTATTATTTTATCTACACTACTAAGTCTACCCACCTGAGTATGAGGTATGATGTATGGTGATAGATCATACAGACAAAAATATCAACTGATAAAGTTTGGTGAAGTTGTTTACATGTTCTTGAAGAACTTAATGAGTCCCATTGAGAATGGGAAGTTTTCTGATAAAACAAAGCCACAAAGCCAATTACTTCTTAGTTCGGTGCTGGAAAAGTATTACTACAATACTGTTACGGCCCTGGGCCTTGGAGAGAGTGAGATCTGACGACAACAATGTTTTGTCTTCCCCAGACTTGGTAAACCCTGAGGAGCCTTGTACATCTGTAAAAGAAATACCACTGCCTTTAACCAGAGAAAATCTGTCGGCGGCCCAGTTGGCTGATGAATCGTTGCAGCGATGTTTTAAGCATGTGGTAAGTGCTGAGCAAGCTAAGAATGAGAAACAAGCCTTTTTCATAGAACAAGGTGTGCTAATGCGTCAATGATTTCCATTGGGTGCTAGGAGTGTGGACTGGAGTAAGGTTAAGAAGATTGTCATATCCACGCTGTATCGGTCAAAGATCCTGGCGCTTGCTCATGAAAGCCAGTGGTCGGGACATTTAGGCATCACAAAAACGTATCAGTTACTATTAAAACACTTCTTCTGGCCTGGCATGAAACGTGATGTGGCCGCTTTCTGCTGTAGTTGCCATGTGTGTCAACTTGCAGGTAAACCAAATCAGGTTATACCCCCTGCATCATTATGTCCCATCCCAGTAGTCGATCAACCATTTGATCACGTCATAGTAGACTGCGTAGGTCCACTACCAAGAACAAAGTCGGGAAACCAATATTTAGTCACCATTATGTGTGCTGCTACACGTTTCCCTGAGGCTATTCCACTGCACAAAATTACGGCAAGGTCTGTTGTGAGAGCCCTTACTAAGTTTTTTTCTACATTCGGCCTGCCTAAAGTCATCCAAACAGATCAAGGTTCTAACTTTCAGTCTAAATGATTCAAGCAAGTAGCTAAAAACCTACAAATCAAACAGGTTGTGTCTTCTGCCTATCACCCAGAATCCCAAGGAGCTTTAGAGCGGTGGCATCAAACCTTAAAAGCCATGCTCCGCAAGAATTGCGGCCAAAGTGGATTGGAATGAAGGGATTCCCTTTGTGTTGTTTGCTGCTCGCGAAGCTGTCCAAGAGTCACTCGGGTTCAGTCCCTCTGAAATAGTGTTTGGCCACATGCCTCGTGGCCCGCTTAAAGCAGTGAAAGAGAAACTTTTGATCCAGGAAGGGAGCCCTAGAGTGGGAGTGACCAAGTATGTGCAGGATTTCCGTGAGCGTTTGAGTCAGGCTAATGCTCTGGCTAAGCAGCACCTCACTGTTTCACAAGGAAAAATGACTTATTTACTATTGTATATTCACATAAAAATAATTTAGTAGAAGGAATCAATTAGTAGAAGTCTCTCTTTGATGCTGACAAGCATGTGAATATTCATCACAGTGTCTTCTGTTTTCTCAGTTATATATATTTATGCAGCTAAATAAGCTAATTAAAATTTACACTTCTCTGGGTAAAAAGCTGGATTTTTCTGTTGATCCTATCATCAGAACATTTTCAAGCCTTTAATTTGTCCATCTACCCATTTGGTGTATCTCTGCATGTAATGTGGTAGGTATTTGTAGAGGAAGGATAGAAAGTCACTGACACATGCTCACGTTGTGGCTTGTGATGGTCGACGGCTGACCACATGACCAATTGCAAAATCACCTCCATCAGCTACATGAAGTTTACAATACTTAAAAAATAGTTTTTTTAAAATGAAAAATTGTTTTGAACTTTCCATAACTCATTATTTAAAAACATAATATAGTGTGTTGTATAGTGTAATGTGTAAATTCAATGCTAATTTCTAACTCTGTTAAATTTACTAAATTCTGTTTTCATGAATACCTGGATGTTAAATGTAATTGTTACACTTTGTAAAACAAAACATTCATTTTATTAAAGATGAAATAATTTAGACAGTTTTTAACTCTCAGTGATGCTGCAGTGTTCATTTGACTTTGAGACCTGAAGCGGACAGAGTTTTGGACCCGTGCTAAGACATTTTTTCACAGATTTTTGAGCACTGTGTACCACATAAAATTGGTTCAAGGTCAGTATGCACAGCCAGAATTCATATGTAAGGCGCACTGTTGATTTTTGTGAAAATTAGAGGATTTAAAGTGCATCTTTATAATCCAAAAAATACAGTAATGTAATGGTCTTCTAACAGGTATCATTCAGAAAGCATTAAATTGACTGTAGATCGTGAAAAATACAGCATCTTCTAAAGACTAAGAAAAATTAACATATTGCATTAGAATTGATTTTAAGATTTTACTAATTACCTGTCTGTGGCAGAGGTGTGGTCCCGGGCGCCGCTGCAAGGGAGGAGTGGTGCAGTGAGCTCAACGGGGCGGTGCTGGAGACGCAGGTGAGAACAGCTGATGGCGTTTGGACTGATGATGGTTTCCTTCCCCTTTTTTAGTGAGACGGGAGAGGAGCGGAGGGGAAGCTGGGAATCAGCTGAGACCGGAGCTGTCAGACTGTGGACTGTCATAACAAATGAAAACTAAAAATAAACGTGGCATCTGGCGATAAACAACTGTGCGTGTGTGTACGTGTGTGAAGTGCATTTCACACTGTCCTTCATGGCCTGGGCTCAGAATATATACTAGAAGTGCTTCTCCTGTACCAGCAAGCGCTTTGGTTATGGAAAGTGTGAGATTATTATTCTAAACGTATGGTATCTTATACCTATAGTCAAGGTAGTTGAATTATGTTAACAGCTGTAGAACATAAATATATCCCTTAGTCTAGATTGTGTGCAAAGTATGTAGCTTAGTTTCCCTTATATTTTTAGGTTAAAAGAACATGACCATTTTTGGATTCTGTTAGACAGGTGTGCGCTGCCATTGATCTGCTGTGAATGTATTACACTGTTTTCTTGACATGTCAGACTGCTAAATCATGAAGAGAATGTTGTGTGCAAAGGACCTTGTGCCGATAATAGAAGAAACAGACCACATTCTATGAGGTGCCGTAAGGGACATTATTACTGAAACGCTCTCACACACACTACTGAAACGCTCTCACACACACTACTGAAATTTTAGCGCTCACACACACTACTGAAACGCTCTCACACACACTACTGAAACGCTCTCACACACACTACTGAAACGCTCTCACACACACTACTGAAATTTTAGCTCTCACACACACTACTGAAACGCTCTCACACACACTACTGAAACGCTCTCACACACACTACTGAAACGCTCTCACACACACTACTGAAATTTTAGCGCTCACACACACTACTGAAACGCTCTCACACACACTACTGAAACGCTCTCACACACACTACTGAAATTTTAGCTCTCACACACACTACTGAAACGCTCTAACACACACTACTGAAACGCTCTCACACACACTACTGAAACGCTCTCACACACACTACTGAAACGCTCTCACACATACTACTGAAATGCTCTCACACACACAACTGAAACGCTCTCACACACACTACTGAAAAACCAAGGCATTTCAGTTGAACAGGAAGGCATTTCAGTTGAACAGGAAGGCATTTCAGTTGAACAGGAAGGCATTTCAGTTAAACAGGAAGGCGTTTCAGTGAACAAGAAGGCATTTCAGTTAAACAGGAAGGCGTTTCAGTTGAACAGGAAGGCATTTCAGTTAAACAGGAAGGCGTTTCAGTTGAACAGGAAGGCATTTCAGTTGAACAGGAAGGCATTTCAGTTGAACAGGAAGGCATTTCAGTTGAACAGGAAGGCGTTTCAGTGAACAAGAAGGCATTTCAGTTAAACAGGAAGGCGTTTCAGTTGAACAGGAAGGCATTTCAGTTAAACAGGAAGGCGTTTCAGTTGAACAGGAAGGCATTTCAGTTAAACAGGAAGGCATTTCAGTTGAACAGGAAGGCATTTCAGTTAAACAGGAAGGCGTTTCAGTTAAACAGGAAGTTAATTCTTGACAAGGAAACTGAAGGAAAAAGTGGTAGATTTCAAACAAACCACTACACAGATGTCTACTCAGCAACCTGCTAGTTAGGGATGGGTTTTTATGATCGATTTATCAATTAAAATTGATTCTGGCTTGGATAACGTGAAATCGATTCATTAAAATCCTGAATCGATTTTTTAATATAAATTAATTTTGCCCGAAATGCCAGAATCTCAGGTGAAACCTCACAAAATTTCAACAACCACCAAACAGCTAAAACAGTAAATGAGAGCAGGAACACGGATTCTGCACAAAGACGTAAACACACAGCGCGGACCTGCGGATCAGAATCAATGGGATGTCGCCTTTCTCACCCGATGGCACGGACACGGTCGGGGCTGAAAGCCAACAGCTGGCTGATTCTGATCTGTCGGCGGTCCGCGCTTTGTTTTCACGCCGTTTTTGCCTGATTCTAAAGCTGTTAGTTTGATCTCTCTTGTCGGATTATAATATTATTTTATGCCATGTTAGACCCCTAATTAAAGATTGTGAATTATTATGTAGTTTTAGTTTGCATTATTCTCCTGAATTACAAGAAGGTGATAACTATTACATTTGTTAAACTGATTTGCATTACATTAGACTGCTGATTTATTGTGAATGAATGATATTGTTTTATGATGCATTATACTGCTGAGTTATAAGAAATACTGTTTGCAGAAAGTCATCGCCTTATTTGTCTGGTTAGAAGAGAACAGAGCATGCTGCCCCATCTCAGCAGAAGCAGATAAACAGGGAGCCAAGGTCGTAGCTTAGGTGCTGTGTGTGAGAAAGAATGTGAATGTTTAGGCTTTTATGATTAGGTAGGGGCCACTAGAGGCTATAAGAGTTTGATCAAGGCTCCACCATTTTGAGATCTGATGCTGTCTGCTGTATGGTGTCCATCTCCCACGCGTGTTCATTAAATCATCGTTTGACTCAGGGGCGATTCTAGGATCAGAGCTTTGGGGGTGCTGAGCACCCAGAGAGCTGCCCATCCAGGCAAGATAAACTTTACTCGTCATAATGAGACGTCTTCCCTGTCTCTGTCAGTCCCTGCATCCTTAAATGTCTCCAGTTGTCCCGAGTTCTCTCTGAATGTCTCCTTGGTGCATTTAAACCCCTGTTCCTCTCTGTCCTCATCGTCTGCTGACTTCATCTCCATTATCAGTCATCATAATTTTACCCTCTCTGTGCAAGTCTGCAAATTTCTTTATTAAATCATAAGATTCTTAAATTCATCAAGTCTCTCTGTGCCTGGGTCCTCGTCACAAAACATGACATCACTGTTTTGTACGTTTTAACACAATTTAATCCCCACATTTGTGAAAGAAAAGCAAAACACTTTTTTTGAAAAGTCTGTAACAAAACCATCAAATCTGATAAAGGTTATTTAAATGCTGCTAAAGAAGAATGGATTGGAATAAAAAAAAACATATCCTAACCTTAATTACTGCGGGAGAATAATGAGTGATGCTCATAGTGAGTAAAAAGTAAACTCAGTGCATTTTTTGGACAGAGATTCACTTTTAATGTGTATGTATAATATAAAATAGATACATAAAAAATACACTCCAAAAATAGAAGAGTCCTTGAAATGTACAAAATATTATTAAAAAATTAGAAAATTGAGAGACCTTGGCCTTTGGTACAATGTATACAATATATGAAAAGATCTTTACTGCAGATACTACTATGGCTCTGCAGATTTTTTCTTTTCTTTTAACCTATGTCGCCTCACCTTGAGGTTGGTAAATCTGTCACATTTTGGTGGTCAAGTCTCTCACGCATCTCTTTCTCAACTGACATCACAGCCAGGTGCTGGAGTCTGCTTTGACCCATGGTCCTTCTCAGCCAGGTATGGAGCTGACTCAAGACACTAAAAGACCTCTCACAGCTACAGCTGCTAACTGGGTTTGTTAGGGCAACCTGAATAACAGTTTTCAGTGTGGGGAAGATCTGATTATCCAGAAGATTGTACAATGTTAACATATCTGGGATGGCACCAGCCTCACTCTTGAGCTTCAAAATGTTTTTGGCAACCCGACTTCCTCTGACTGAAGCTCAATATGGTAATGTAGTCCAGGGCTGACAACCCAGTTTGTTTAGCAGATTCTGTATAGCAGCTTTAATATAGGGAGAACACAACTTCCAGATTGTATGAGTAAAATTAGTTGTTGTTTTTTTTATTTGCCAGTTTAACAGTTTCTGTCTTGCCTGTTAGTACTCCCTGTCTGTTTTCTTACCTGGTTCTTCCTGATCTTGTACTTTCTCCTCATGTTCTCCTCTTTCCTCTCTCCCTCTTTGGACTGACAATCATACACAAATAGATTGTATTCAATTAGATTTAAAAAAAAATACTATTAAGATCACTAATAAAAAAAAGTCCTCTCTCAGTGTACTTTCAACCAAAACGCAAATAACCAAACCACATGTACATCTAATAAAGGATACAAATATTGAAACACTGATCCAACATTATCCTTTATTGATGGATCATTTGATTTTACACTTTTACCTAAATGTGGCTCCTTCTTTTGAAAAAACTTCCTCATATCCATTATGAACCTGGCTGCCTCTTTGTACTGCATCCAGTCAGTTAGCTAGTTAGTAACTTGGGTTCAATATCGGCACATGCACATATGACAAAATAACCAGTTTCTCTCATTACATTTCAAACAGGACAGTAGTAACAACAGCAGGCTAGATAATGTTAAGTTTTAGATTTTAAATAGGCTATATAAATTTCAATGGGCGCAACGGGACGGTCAAATATCACTGATTTTACTACAGAGCAGGACGGATTGTAGGGTAGCAAACATCGTCGGAAAAGACATTTTCAACACTGCAGGTTACCTGGGTGTAATGTTTTTCAGCTAAAAAGAAACATGGTCTGACTCCTACCAAACTATATAAAGAGTAACTGAAGGTTAAATGCAGCTAATATGTCCTGTTTTAAGCCAGGCACTCACACCTCCGTTCCGCTGCGTAACAGCCACCATTGCTCTGGCAGCAACGGCGCTGCAGAGCAGGGGAGAGCCGAGCTGGAACAAACCATTTTGGGAGGGGGGGGGGGGGGGGTGGTTATCTAAACTTTTGCTGTTAAATCTTCCATCTCAATTAAGTACTGTATATTTTTTATATTTTTAATAGTGTGTCACACAAACAACAAATATTGTCAAAAAAAAGTAAGAAATCTTTGGGGGTGCTTTGATTCATTTTGGGGGTGCTTCAGCACCCCCAAAAATGGGCTAAAATCGCCCCTGGTTTGACTTGACCCGGCCGGACTAGTGTTGTTATTTTTGGTTTTCCTCTTGTATCCATCCTCAATATTTGAATCCGTAACACTCTCCAAACAATATTGACTGAACCAGAGAAGATCCAAGAAGATCCAAACTGCGCTTCACATAAACATCGTCATGAATTCCCTCTGACGTTTACTGTTTTGCTTCCACCACGATAAAATCACACGTCATGCACAGCTCTCTCTCTCTCTTTCTCTCTCTCTCTGTACTTCAAGAACAGTTTCCCATCTAAAAATCTGTTTTCTGCATTATTCGCTTGCTTGTTACGCACAAGTCTACTGTTGTTTACAGCGCTGTCGGCCGCTGTTTTTTTTTTTCGTTTTACATAATTCCGAAAAGAAAATCTTATTTCTGCCGTTCAATACTGAACAAATTTAAACATTTAAAAATTATGCAAAATGCAAAACGCTTAGCCATGTCTCTAATAAAACCGCTGGAAGGTCAGAGGTAACGTTCATATGTTGATTAATGGTTTTCTTTCGTTTTTGATGTACTGCAGAATATTTTTTATAAAATCCAGGCCAGGAAAAATCACCTTCATGTTTTTCTGTGTTTTATCTTCAGCTACTTTTACACAAAGGCATCTGCTGTGACGCTTACACCTTTGATAAAGTCTTGCGTGTGTCAGCTTCCTTTTTTTAGATACAAAAATATGTAAATGTACTGATCTGAATTATAATATTGCTGACTGTCAAAATTTCCCAGAATCAAATTGAATTGAATTGAATCAAATTGAATCGAATCATGGAACGATAAGTTAGACAGCTTAGTCTTAGTGAGACAGCTGCATTACTTAAAAATATATTAGCCTCAGCATAAGTCAAAATTTAGAATAGCAGGAGATGGGCATTATCCTGGTTATTTTTTTTTTTTGGCATATGTGCTTTTTGTCTTTTTTAGCAAAGAAAAAAATATCTTAAAATCATCAATAAAACCAGGGAGAGAAGGCTTAGCGTTCCTCCATTTAACACAATGGATATGATATTTACTCAAACGTATGATGATGTTAATAATGTCTGAGACACCCAATGCTAGATGATCCATATAAAAAAAATTATGATGTAATTCAAATAGTGGCACATCATTAATATTTAGGGAAATCCAAATTTATAAGTTGCACCAAATACATTGTGTGATAGGGCATAGAAAAAAAAAAGATGTTCTAGGGTTTCATTTTCATCAGTACAAAAAGAACACTGATCCACCTCAAAGCCAAATCTCTTTTTTTAGAAATTTTTAAAGTGTGTTTCTTTAACTTTAGGTAGAATAGGCTATTTCATAAAATATGCTTTATCCAGTGTATATGAAATAACTAAATTAGAACCATGCAATGTAACCATTCTGTTGTAACTATGAAATATTTTTGTCTTTGAAGAAACTACTAACAAATTTATCAAACAGCTGACATTGCCCTAGCAATAAATTTGGGAGCACTGATGAGAAATTATTGTATATCATAAAAATTTTAATCAAATGAAGCAGAGGCAGTGGGACCAGTTCACAAAATGTGTTATATTCTCTTTGAGAACAGTTTAGACAATATTTTTCTGAAAAGTCTGGGTAACTTAGAATTACACCGTTATCATCCAACAAATCTGTTATGAATATAATCTTTTTGTTCAAACCAGTCACTCTTGAAAATTGATTTTTGATTAAGTGTTATTACCCTATTATTCCATAAGGTTGAATTATGGGGAGAAGTTGTGGGTAAATCTCATTTTCCCAAAAATGCACAGTCTGTTTTGGAAAGTTTGATATCTTTATGGGGATTTTATTTACCGCAAAATCACATTTCAAAATAAAGTCTAATCCTATATACTATTTTATTAAACAAGGATCATAGGATGTGGAGCTAAGTAGAGTCTGGCTGTGACAGACAAGATTTTAACCATTTAATTCTAAGGGTGCCATCCATAAATTCTAATTCTGGAGTTTTGATACCACCTTTATTGTATTCCTTCACAAGCTGATATCTTTCTATGTAATGGGTTTTATTCCTCCACAAAAATTCGAAAATAACTGTGTTAGCCTTATTAATGCTTTTAGAGGAGATATATAGAGAGTGACAAGGATAAATCAATTTGGAGATGCCTTCAGCTTTAGATAGGATGTTTCTGCCAAAAAAAGCGAGGTCTCTGCTTAACCAGTGGCTAAGTGATTTCTTCATCTCGATGATACAGTTAGAAATATTGGTGTCTTTTCTGCTAATTGTGTTTTTTAGATATTATCAGCCCTATATATTTAACTTTAGATTCAACTCTAACCAAAGCTATTGAGGAGTCAGAGCTTGTATGAATCGGGAGAAGTTCACATTTTTTGATACTGAGAGATAAACGAGAAGCTTTAGTTTTCTCTACCATGTATTTATCTTTCAAAAACATAGATGTATCATCTGTGAATTGACTTATTTTGAAGTCTTTATTAAAAATTGATATTCCTTGTATGTCATTAGAATTTTTGATTAATAGTGTTAACAACTGAGTTGCCAATATAAAAAGCTTAGGGGAAACAGGACATAATTGCCGAATTCCCTGTTGCACCTTGAATCCATTCCTTGATTCAAGGAAGCTAAAATATTGTTAAGTAATGCGGCTGCTTCACTTAGGCTACAAGCACAGCCGTCCCCAACCCCCAGTTCCTGGACCAGTACCGGTCTGTGAGTCGTTTGGTACCGGGTCGCAAGAGTTGAGGCTTGAGTTTGAAATTTATGGTTTTCATGGTATTTATCTTTTTTTTTATTTTTATGTTGTTTACGTGGCACAAAAAAGGTTGGGAACTGCTGTACTAGCAGGTTGCTGAGTAGACATCCTTGTAGTGTTTTGAAATATACCACTTTTTCCATCAGTTTCCTTGTCAGGAAACAACTTCCTGTTCAGCGGAAATGCCTCTGGTTTCAGTGGAGTGCGTGAGTGCATTTCAGTAATGTGTGTGAGAGCGTTTCAGTTGTGTGTGTGAGAGCATTTCAGTTGTGTGTGTGAGAGCGTTTCAGTTGTGTGTGTGAGAGCGTTTCAGTAGTGTGTGTGAGAGCCAAAATTTCAGTAGTGTGTGTGAGCGCTAAAATTTCAGTAGTGTGTGTGAGAGCGTTTCAGTAGTGTGTGTGAGAGCGTTTCAGTAGTGTGTGTGAGAGCCAAAATTTCAGTAGTGTGTGTGAGAGCGTTTCAGTAGTGTGTGTGAGAGCTAAAATTTCAGTAGTGTGTGTGAGAGCGTTTCAGTAGTGTGTGTGAGAGCGTTTCAGTAATAATGTCCCTTACGGCACCTCATAACATTCCATGTTATGAGGTGCCCCCACCTTTATAGAGGGCAGAAAGACAGGGAGCCGAGGTCATAACTTAGGCGCCGTGACAGAGAAAGAATGTGAATGTTTAGGCTTTTACGACTAGGTGGGGGCCAGTAGAGGTTATAAGAAGCTGTGTAACCCATCACCATTTTGAGATTTGCTGTGACCCTCTTCATGCATGTCTCCCCATCCGGATGGCTTATGCTCATTGTATGGAAATAAATGATTGTTGATTGAGCATTTATACACCGAGTATTGTCCTTCCTTCAGCCCAAACATTCAAAGAATTGGGAGATTTTAACAAAAGTTATATGCAAATAATAATAATAATAATAATAATAATAATGATATTTTATTATTATTTTATCTACACTACTAAGTCTACCCACCTCTGTATGATGTATGATGATAGATCATACAGACAAAAATATCAGCTGATAAAGTTTGGTGAAGTTGTTTACATGTTCTTGAAGAACTTAATGAGTCCCATTGAGGTTTTCTGATAAAACAAAGCCATAGAGCCAATTACTTCTTAGTTCGGTGCTGGAAAAGCATTACTACAATACATTAAGACTTGTCTTTTCATTTGTTTTTTAATGAATACCATTTATGTCATCTAGTTGTATAGTAAATAACATTTTTGTTCATTGAATGGATGTTGAATTAAATGTAACATTGTTAACTCTAGGTGGGTTTGCAGAATTGCACAAATACAGATATCTTTATTTTGTGGTCATATTTACACTTTATATTCTCATACTCTGCTTTAATTCCACTATAGTGTACTTTATCTGGACTCACATAAACCTTCACGAGCCAATGTACATATTTATTGCAGCTTTGTTAATCAACTCTGTTCTTTACAGCATGATTATCTATCCAAAGCTCTTATCTGATGTTTTCTAGCATATCGAGACTATCTCTCCACACCGTTACATATTCCATATGTACGGGGGTACGACCCCCCTTGGTCGTGACGTGTGGATATTTCTTTAAGATACTCCGGCACGCCCTGCTACGCCCCACAGGTTACGTATAAAACAGCTGTGCAGACGTGACACCGGTGATCTCAGACAAGAGGATCTTTTTCATGACTGCCAGGTATGTCATATTGATAACAGATTACTTATTAACTCAAGGGATCCTAATGTTCTTCTCTCCTGTCCTCTCCTATCCCCTGTTCTCCCCTTCTCCATTCATCTTCTGTCCACACCCCTCTTTAGATAAACTGAAATATATTGAGAAAGCATCTTAAATAAAATAAAACATGGGTATGCTTTTTGTTTCTTTCTTTTTAACACGTAGGAATGTGAGGATTACACAGACAATATGATGAAGGTGATCGTGATCCACAACATCATGGCTGAGGAGGCTCCATCAGATGTGTCCATTGTGATTGAGGGAAACCAAGTGATGGAAGGATGTGGAAGCCGAACAAAGGCATGTGTACTGCTGATGGGACTGATATATGCCCTCAACCTCGAATATCCGAAGGAGCTGAAGAACACATTTGATACTTTTCAAAAACTTTTTTTGGAACTTGACGGGGCCAAACTACTGAAAAAGGTCCATGGCCTCAAAAATAAGCTTGTGCAATGCACACACATTTCCCCTGTTGTTCCAAGAGAATCTTTTGTCCAGACATAGCTTGATGGAGCTGTAATCTTTCTTCTGACAGCAAGCAGATTGAATGTTGGTGTTAGTGTTCTGTTCTGTGTATCCATATTTTTGATAACGTACATGCACAGAAACAACCTTGTAGAGTTTCTGTATGTGTTTTTGGTTTTTAAAATGGACTATGTGGCCTTTGAAAGTGTTGTCTGCATTAGCTGTTGTGTTGCACTTTATTCTGTGTTTTTATGGAATAAAAACATTGAGATGATGAACCATCTGAATGTCTTTTTTGGGGGGTACATTTTACCTTATATGAATAGGTAATGTTTATCAACTGATAATAATTACATTTTATTAGTAATTATATAATTCTTTTTACCTAATTTCAATGAGTAAGTAGCTGTTGAATATACACGTAAATATGAGGTAAATTTTACCCAATTTAATTAAGTATTTCATAGCTTTTTATTGAAGCTATTTTATACACAATATATTGACTTAAATCTACCCCAAAAAAGTCAATGCAAATTGTTACCTCAGATTTATTGGGTAAATTCTATAGATGACTTCTTACAGTGTATGGAATCACAAAAACCACATTTTAAGTTATCTATGTCAATATTTAACCTATTATGATAGACAAATAATATTTGTCTTTTCCGTTTTTATTATTTTTGTGGCCATACCAGCAAACACACTTTCTGTAAAATCAGTGAAGTCGTTTGCTATTGCATATCCTGTTCACATATGAGCTATATGGGTCAATATGGGCCTGTTCACTTAATTTTTAAGGTGCCATAAAAAAACAAGATTTTTGTTTGACAAACTACAGGATTACAGGCAGCATTTTATAAAGTATTGTTGATGAAATTTTATGGTTCCATGTGTTTACTGAATGTTGCATACACATTGCATTATTTTTTTTCAAGTAGAAAGTGTGGTTAAGAAACATCAAAAGAATGTTCAACCATGTAAGTTTAATCCTACACCTTTGTAACAGTCTCTTGAAGTTGTTAACATAGTAGCTTAAAAAACACTGCACAAACCTATTTGCCGCTTGTGCTTGTTTTATTTAACTATTCTTGTTTGCTAATTATATGGTTATAGTTAAACTGGAATCAGAGTTTCTAAAAACTGCACTTTTTGTAATGATATTACAGTTTGTAACATATAATCCTCTCTCTCATCCAATGATATAAGATGAGAATTTCTAAACACCTCGAAACACTGCTCAGTTAATCAGAAGTAAACCAATTTATTCATTTATATTCTTTTTTTATAACTAATTTTTCTATTAATTGAAGATCAATAAGTCCCTGTACTGTGCTCTCTGGGTACTTTTCCTGTTGTTTTTTGGTTTTTGTTTATCTTGCCAGTTTTTAGTTTTCCCTCATATTGTGGAAGGATTATCTCAGCTGTTCTCCCAACTGAAATTTGGTCCCTTTACAGCATCCTGCCATGCGATTGCATTTGCCCTAACCATCGGGAACCCTGGCGTTAACTTTAATCGAGTGGAAAAAGGTTAGCATTCATCCTCCAGCTTCACTGTGTTTATGTTATGCTAACATAGTTTTGTGCTAGCGATCTCATTGCACATCATTATATACCAGCTAGCCCAACTTCAGTAACCCAGCAAAAGTCACTGCTGTTTAGTCTTCTGTCTTCATTTATGTTGGAAGTGATAGCAGAGCTGTACGTTTTAATTTTTTCAGAACTCTCTCAGTCAGAACATGCTATATCATGTTTAGCGAGATAACTTAATGCTAATTTCTAACTCTGTTAAATTTAATAAATTCTGTTCTCATGAATACCTGGATGTTAAATGTAATTGTTACACTTTGTAAAACAAAACACTCATTTTATTAAAGATGAAATAATTTAGACAGTTTTTAACTCTCAATGATGCTGCAGTGTTCATTTGACTTTGAGACCTGAAGCGGACAGAGTTTTGGACCCGTGATAAGACATTTTTTCACAGATTTTTGAGCACTGTGTACCACATAAAATTGGTTCAAGGTCATAATGCACAGCCAGAATTCATACATAAGGCGCACTGTTGATTTTTGTGAAAATTAGAGGATTTAAAGTGCACCTTTATAATCCAAAAAATACAGTAATGTAATGGTCTTCTAACAGGTATCATTCAGAAAGCATTAAATTGACGGTAGATCGTGCAAAATACAGCAGCTAGACATCTTCTAAAGACTAAGAAAAATTAACATATTGCATTAGAATTGATTTTAAGATTTTACTAATTACCTGTCCTTCATGGCCTGGGCTCAGAATATATACTAGAAGCGCTTCTCCTGTACCAGCAAGCACTTTGGTTATGGAAAGTTATATACAAATATTTATATAAAAAAATAAATAATAATAATAATAATAATAAAAAAATAATAATAATAATGATATTTTATTATTATTTTATCTACACTACTAAGCCTACCCACCTCTGTATGAGGTATGATGTATGATGATAGATCATACAGACAAAAATATCAACTGATAAAGTTTGGTGAAGTTGTTTACATGTTCTTGAAGAACTTAATGAGTCCCATTGAGAATGGGAAGTTTTCTGATAAAACAAAGCCACAGAGCCAATTACGTCTTAGTTCGGTGCTGGAAAAGCATTACTACAATACATTAAGACTTGTCTTTTCATTTGTTTTTTAATGAATACCATTTATGTCATCTAGTTGGTAAATAACATTTTTGTTCATTGAATGGATGTTGAATTAAATGTAACATTGTTAACTCTAGGTGGGTTTGCAGAATTGCACAAATACAGATATCTTTATTTTGTGGTCATATTTACACTTTATATTCTGATACTCTGCTTTAATTCCACTATAGTGTACCTTATCTGGACACACAAAAACCTTCACGAGCCAATGTACATATTTATTGCAGCTTTGTTAATCAACTCTGTTCTTTACAGCATGATTATCTATCCAAAGCTCTTATCTGATGTTTTGTTTGAAAAACAGATGATATCATATCCACTCTGTCTTTTCCAAGGTTTATCATATTGCACCTCGGTTGGTTCAGAATTTTTACTGTTGGCAGCAATGGCATATGACAGGTATGTGTCTATATGTAAACCCCTGCAATATCCAGTTATTATGAATAGAATAACTATATATGTATGTCTGATTTTAGCTTGGCTTATACCTGCTTTTGAAACCTCAGTGCTGGGTGTGTTGTATTCGTATGTCAAAATCTGTAGCTTTACCCTGACAGGAATTTTTTGTAACACTTCAGTTTACAAGCTTCAGTGTGTGCCCTCGGTCGCAATATCTATATATAGTATGGTCATGTTGATAAACATTGCCCTTCTACCTTTGCTTTTCATACTTTTTACATACATCAGGATTCTTAGAATATCTTACCATTGTAGTAGAGAAGTGAGGAAAAAAGCTGTAAAGACATGTTTACCCCACCTGCTGGTGTTAATCAACTTTTCCTGTTTTATTTTCTTTGATATAATTATAGTTCGACTGGATTCTGATCTATCCAAAACTCTTCGTTTGACATTGACGTTTCAGTCAATTTTATTCCACCCTCTTTTAAATCCAATCATATATGGACTTAAAATGAATGAAATTTTCAAACATATCAAAATATTGTTGTCAAGTTTAATAACACTGGTATTACTGCCCTATTATCAAATGTATGGCATATAATTTGCAATTGTAATGCAAACTAGATAATGGGGTACCTTTTCTCCGATTTTACATACTAGACAGAGGAAAAGAGATCAAATTTATAGAAATGTCATGACATTTATGCAAATGTTGATTTCTGTTCTTCTATTGATGACAACATAATGGTCATAAAACAAAGACAAACAGTTTCTTAAACTGTTTCTGGTAATGTTTAAATTCTAAACAGCTTATATGCCTGCATTGTACATTTTCCCTTCTTTATTGTCATAGATTATTATTTACTATTGTATATTCACATAAAAATAATTTAGTAGAAGGAATCAATTAGTAGAAGTCTCTCTTTGATGCTGACAAGCATGTGAATATTCATCACAGTGTCTTCTGCTTTCTCAGTTATATATATTTATGCAGCTAAATAAGCTAATTAAAATGTACACTTCTCTGGGTAAAAAATTAGATTTTTCTGTTGATCCTATCATCAGAACATTTTGAAGCCTTTAATTTGTCCATCTATCTATTTGGTGTATCTCTTCATGTAATGTGGTAGGTATTTGTAGAGGAAGGATAGACAGTCACTGACACACGCTCACGTTGTGGCTTGTGATGGTCGACAACTGACCACATGACCAATTGCAAAATCACCTCCATCAGCTACATGAAATTTACAATACTTAAAAAAATAGTTTTTTTTAGGGATGCACCAATACCGATACTGGTATTGGGTATCGGGGCCGATACTGTAAAATGTGTGTGTACTCATTCTCGTAAAAGTTAACCGATACCATGAACCGATACTCACTTATTTCATTAATCAGAGGGTGGCTTGTCATTTTTGTTGTAGTTTTTTAGATTGGCCACTAGGGGGACATCCCGCGCTAAACAGGCACAGGGTTAGACGAGTCAGACTGGCAGCTCCAGATAAAAAAAGAGAAATTGGAGGCTGCTGTAGCTAGGCTAAACAAAATGTCAGCAGTGTGGACCGGAACAGCCAACTTTAACTCAGGTTTTGGAAAAGAAATGAAAAATGCCAAGAGAAAATCCATGGGCAGTTAAAATAACAGAGGCTCTGACTCATTTTATCACTCTGGATGACCAGCCAATGCCAGTCGTGGAAAACATAGGATTCTTCTCAGCATACTCGAGCTGCGATATGAAATTGCCAGCCGCCCACACATCAGGGAGATAATGGTGCCAAAACTTTCTAAAGAGGTAAAGACAAGCAGTGTGTGCGCAATGTCAGTCCTTGGTTTAACGGCACAGTGGACTGATGATCCACGGGCAGATGGGGAGTTCGTTTGTCAATGCCAAATACTTTCGTTTTTTGTTTGTTTGTTTATAATATGGACACTCTACAACAATTTAAAAGTTTATTTAATTCTCAAACCTAATTTGTATTTATTTTATTCCAAACAGAAGTGTTTATTTATTATTCCGAAAGCTCGAGACAGTGCCAATAGTTCAGTGATATTTTGTTAAATTACAATGTGGAGACTCTGCAATAATTTAACAGAAGTGCTTATTTTTCACTTGAAATTTTTTTGTTGTTCTTTTTATTAAGATATTATTTATTATCGGCAGCAAATAAAATAAAACCTGTCTTCCAATTCAGTGTGTGTGTGTGTGTGTGTGTGTGTGTGTGTGTTAGAAGTATCGGTTTTTGTATTCTGTATCGGCAAGTACTCAGATCCAAGTATCGGTATCGTATCGGTTTGAAAAAATTGGTATTGTTGCATCCCTAGTTTTTTTAATGAAAAATTCTTTTGAACGTTCCATAACTTATTATTTATAAACGTAATATAGTGTATTGTATAGTGTAATATAATGTGTAATGTGTAAACTCAATGCTAATTTCTAACTCTGTTAAATTTAATAAATTCTGTTCTCATAAATACCTGGATGTTAAATGTAATTGTTACACTTTGTAAAACAGAACACCCATTTTATTAAAGATGAAATAATTTAGACAGTTTTTAACTCTCAGTGATGCTGCAGTGTTCATTTGACTTTGAGACCTGAAGCGGACAGAGTTTTGGACCTGTGCTAAGACATTTTTTCACAGATTTTTGAGCACTGTGTACCACATAAAATTGGTTCAAGGTCATAATGCACAGCCAGAATTCATAACATCACATTGTTAACTCTAGGTGGGTTTGCAGAATTGCACAAATACAGATATCTTTATTTTGTGGTCATATTTACACTTTATATTCTGATACTCTGCTGTAATTCTACTATAGTTTTCCTCATCTGGACTCACAAAAACCTTCATGAGCCAATGTACATATTTATTGCAGCTTTGTTAATCAACTCTGTTCTTTACAGCATGATTATCTATCCAAAGCTCTTATTTGATGTTCTCTAGCATATCGAGACTATTTCTCCACACCGTTACATATTCCATATGTACGGGGGTACACAGCAAATTCAAAAGTGTTAAATGTTTTGGTGTTAGTAGTCTTAGAGTTAATTTTACTCTAAGTAGAGTCACCTTCTTTTAATGTAACTCTGAGGTGTAAAATGATAGTAGTTAAAATCGAGTGTTAAAAATGAGTGTTTCTATTTCAAATCTGGAGGTGTTACAATGGAAACATTAACTCTTGATCTCTTAACTCTGAACTCCTACAGGGGCTATGACACCAATAGAGTAAATTCACAGACTCCGCCCCCAGCACGGCTCCAATCGAAGCTGAAGTGAAGCCGTTTCAAAACATTTTGCTCTACATATTTGAGTTGTTTGCCATGCTTGGTAAGTCATGTTTTCAAAGATTGTTTCAATTATTGTTATTAGCTTTTACTTCTGTGGCTCTTTGGAGTTGAGACAAAGCTGTGTGAAAGGCATTAGCCATGTTGCTCGCTGATAGCATAATATTCTGTTTTAGCTAGCTGAAAGGTATTGTTTGCGGGCAAATACCACAGCCTTGAAAAAAAAGCTTGCATGTGAATTTTCAGTCAAATTTCTTGGTCAAATACACTTAAAACAATGTCTAGAATGTGAAATGTTGGTATAATGGTGCTACTTGAAGCCTGAAAACGATCTCCCATAAAAAACGAGCAAACAGCAGTAGCAGATGTCCCAAGTCCCGACTGAGTTCTGCGTTAGCATTTAGATTCCTCCAGAGTTTTGTGCACACGGTTTTAGGTAAAAATGAAAAAGGTTGAGGTTTTACATTTAGTTCAGTATTACCTGTTGTCTGTGTCCTTGTCTTTTGGGAAAATACTTTACACAAGTAATGGCTCAAAAAGGATTCCTTTTTTTTTTTTTTTTTTTTACTGTGCTGCAATTGATTTGTGCCATTAATTAGTGTCAACTAATTTTTATTCAATCTCCACATAGGATATGCTTGTGAAGATGGAATATGGGGGAGAGCAGAAGTGCGTTGAAGTTCCACAAAGTGATGAATGAAGGACATGCATATTGTATTTTGTATTTATTAAAATAAGTGATGAGAATGCTGTTATTTGCATTTACCAGCTCACCTATGTCAGACCTTTTGATAAACGAAATTCTAATGAAAGTGAGAACATGTACACTGTTACATCTTTCAGAAAATGTTTTGAAATTGTGGTGCACTGTTCAGAATAAATGTTTTTCAAAAACCATTGCGTCTTTTTAGTAAATGTTTATTTCCAAAAGAAATTTCTAGAAGTTCAGAACAGTAAAATTCCCGCTTTTTAGAATTAATTAGAAGATAACTCCTACGTAGCTAAACTAAAATACTCTTTGAGAGTTAATATATAAACTCTTAACACCAAGTGCCAAATTATCAACTCCAGAGAGATTTGGTGTTTAACACTAAATCAGAGTTAACGTACCAACTCTCCAAAAAGAGTCAAATTAACACTCTCTGGTGTGGACCCATATAGACACTTTAAAAGTGTTGAAATCAAATCTGACAGTGTTAATTTGGACATGCTGGATTTGCTGTGTACGACCCCCCTTGGTCGTGACGTGTGGATATTTCTTTAAGATACTCTGGCACGACCGGCTATGCCCCACAGCTTACGTATAAAACAGCTGTGCAGACGTGACACCGGTGATCGTTGATCTCCACTTGTTGTGTGTGTGCGAAAGAGTGCTTACCTTGAGAGTACTGTGTGTGTGCATCTATTGACTATGTGCATGTTAGCATATGCTACTTCCGGTGCGTAAACTCCTGTGGGGAGCTTTGTTTCCGGTGTCCTTTTCGCGCCTTGTTTACAGTCCAAAACAAGTTAAGCAAATGAATGAATCAAGCGGCGATTTACATTTCTATAGATGTCTTGGGCATTTACCCAATATATCTGTAAATGATGTTCATCGACTTGTTGATATTTTTTCCCCGCGCCTCAGGGCAAAAGAGAAAATAGATTCAAATGTTATATTTCTCAGCTGTTCCTCGTTTATCGTGGGTGTTATGTTCTAAAAATAACCAGCGATAGGTGAAATCAAGTAGCCAATTGTATTTTTTGACGGTGCAAAACGTTTCGTGGACATCGTGGACATACAGTACTGCACTTCAGAGTCACATTGCTAGCGATCGATGCAGTGATTCTGTACTGTAAAGGAGAGATGTCACGGAGGAGATCGTCTGCAGCGATCAGGACGCAGGACACAATGTGATGTAAAAAAAATAAGCATGCAAACTTGCACTAAAAAATCTGCGAAACAGCGAGGTGAAAGGTCAAAACATACCCTTCGTACATACTAATGTATAGAAACCCTTACCTGCAATCATTCATTTTTTGTGTGGCTTTTTTCACGGTTTGTTAACATGCTGTGTAGGTGTGTACTTGACTAGCTGATCTCGACATAATGGGGGAAACATCTGGTTTGACTATTCTTCACCTGTAGTTTGAATGCTAAACATTTGCCTGTTTAAATCATAAGACCAGTCACTATACAGAGATGTGCTTCTGAATGTGGACATGTGTCTTCTGCATGCAGTAATGCAGTTCTGCTTGTGTTGAGTGATGTAAACAACTGATCGATCTAAACTCTTTAAACGTCAAAATTGATCATTAGATTTTTTTTATGACACAACAGTGGTGAGTGTTCCCACCTTCTGCTCTTTGTAACTTAACGCGATCTTTCCGTTTTCGAGTTTTGGACATGATTTTGGAGTATATCTTTGCAGCAGCGATTGACCGCTGTAGTGGCGAATTTCTGTCCAAAGCTTCGAAAAAAACAATTCTTCCACTTCTTAATGTGAGCTGTTCAGATTTATTTCTGACTCGTACATACAAACAAAAGATGTCACGGTCAAAAACTATTTGCTGCTACAGCGCACATTTCCATTGCCGTCCTGGCTCACTCTAACCTGCTACCACACATGCGCTGTAATGTTTTCTTACCCGACACAAATTAAACGCGCAGCATTTATTCTCTAACAACATATTATACAAAATCAAACATGTAACATAATAACTGAAACAGTATCAAAAATATTTCTCTATAGATTGGCTCTAACATTTCCAGCCCCCTAATTGGAGGGCGTGAAGACTGACAATTAGCGAACACTTACAAAAGAGCCAAATAACATTAACACTTCCTGTATCACACATGGTCATTCAAATTATCTTTCACAAAACCTGTAACCGACCAGAACATATACTGTATTTTCTCATTCTAAGTTACATGACATTCTCACAGATCAAGCATAGCTTGTCAATGGGTCTTTCTAAGGTGTTAGTCTTTGTCTTGATGATCACACGCACCAGACCCTTAGCATCTGGAATGACACGAAGAACTCTCCCCAACATCCACGAGCTTCTTGGCGCTGACTCATCGACCACCATTACAATGTCCCCCACAGTTACATTTCTTCTGACCTGAGTCCACTTTTGATGCTCTTGAAGCATAGGCAAGTACTCGCGCACCCACCTCTTCCTAAACAAGTCAGCAAGATATTGCACTTGCTTCCAACGGCGGCGGGAGTATGAGTCTTCCTTTCTGAAAAGTCCAGGAGGCAAACCCGGCTTTTTCTTCATCAGTAGCAAGTGGTTAGGAGTCAGGGGTTCCAGGTCTGTTGGATCATCTGTTACTGTAGTCAGCGGTCTGTCATTTAGTACTGACTCCACTTCACACATTAGTGTCAGTAATCCTTCATCATTGACCAACTGTTCCTTCAGTATAGACCTCAGGACCATATCCCTCCAAAGTGAGAACCAGCGGGTGGGTTAAATACCCACTGGATTTCCTTTTGCATGAGACAATCTAGAATCTTTGACTGATTCCACTCTTAAATGGCTTTGCGTAACTCCCGTTCAGCAGTGACTAGGTTGGTGCCATTATCTGAATACATGACAGATACCTGACCTCTTCTGCACACAAAGCGTCTGATGGCGTTCAGACATGAATCAGTGTCCAAAGTGTGCGCAATTTCAATGTGCACTGCTCTTGTTGTAAGGCAGGTAAACAACACACCATACCTTTTTACTGTGCTGCGGCCATGCTTCACATTAAACGGTCCAAAGTAATCCACCCCAACATTAAAATAGGGGGGTTCATCAGGTAGAAGCCTATCCTCTGGCAAATCTGCCATCTTCTGTTCCAGTGGTTTACCTCTAGTTTTCCTGCAGATTACGCACCTTGACAGAAACGTCCTCACTTCTGAGTTAGCGGATGGAATCCAATACTTCTGTCGCAGCCGTGAAAGCATATACAGTCTTCCACAGTGCCCAATCTTCTCATGTATATCCTGCAAGATCAGTGTGGTGATATGTGAGCCCTTTGGGATAATGACTGGGTGCTTCACATGTTCTGGCATCCCAGCAGCTGCGAGGCGACCACCAACTCTCAAAACTCCGTCCTGCATCACTGGATCAAGTTTCCTCAAGTGACTAGTCTTTGTCACACACTTGCCTTTCTTTAACATGGTGATCTCTTCTTGGAATTGTTGACTTTGACAGAACTTAATGATCTCTGTCTCAGCTTGCACCAGATCTTTCAGGGTAAGTGTTGTCTGCATTGATTCGTTGTCTTGTTCTTTCTGTTTAACGTACGTCTCTTTCCTTTTTTCACATCGTCATAGCAGTAAGTCTTTGAGTTTGATCATCCATGCCACAGCTCTCTTCACTCGATGCCAGCTGGAATAGTGATTGATCAGCTTGTTCAACGTGTGAACATTCTCAGCTGCATCTGTGAGATGTACCATGGTTGCATGCCTCACTTTGCTGTCATCTTTATCAATCCTTTCCTTGTCAGGTCTTTCTGGCCACTGTCTTTCTGGGGTTTTCAGGAAAGCTGGGCCGTGGAACCAGCTTAGATTCTTCATGAGCTTAGATGGTGCAAGCCCTCTGGATGCACAATCAGCTGGATTGATTGCTGTACCAACGTACCTCCACTGCTGAGGATTTGTTAGCTCTCTAATGACCGCAATGCGATTGGCCACGAATGTCTTGAAGCGAAGATTCTCATTTTCAATATACTTCAACACAGTTGTGCTGTCAGTCCAGAACGTAGATTCAAGAAGATTCATCTGAAGCTCTGTTCTTAACATTTTGTCTGTCTTTGCAGCAACCATAGCTGCAGTCAACTCTATTCGTGGAATAGTGGTTTGCTTCAGGGGCGCCACACGGGATTTTCCCATCATTAACGTACAGTGAACACGTCGTCATTGCTGGTCATCCTCAAGTATGATGCTGTTCCATATCCACTTTCGCTCCCATCAGAAAAATGGTGGAGCTGTGCTGTTGCGACAGGACCGAAGTCCAATGGTCTCACACACCTGGGTACGATTACCTCTGACAGCTGGCACAGCTCTTGTAACCACTTGTTCCACTTATGACTGAGCTGTTCTGGGATCTCATCATCCCAAGCAAGACCCTCCCTGCATAACTGCTGCAAGATAATTTTTGCAGGGAGAGTTCCTGGGGAAAGGAATCCCAGTGGGTCGTAGATGGAGCTGGTGACGGAAAGTATTCCACGTCTCGTCACAGGTCTTTCTTTGATGATAATCCTGAACTTGAATGCATCAGACTCAGGGCACCATAGAACTCCTAAAGCACGTTTCATAGGCAGCAGGTCATGGTTCAAGTTCAGGTCTCTGACATCTTTGGCTCTCTCATGCTCAGGGATGAATGCGAGCAAAGCACGACTGTTGCTTGTCCATTTCGTTAGGTGAAATCCTCCACCAGAGCACAATTCAGTGAGGTCTGTGTATAACTCCATACCTTGAGCTTCCGTGGCAACAGACTTCAAGCAGTTGTCAACATAAAAATTTTCCAGAACTGTGCTTACAGCTTCAGGTGATGATTTGCTGCGGTTCTCCTCTGCTGTTTTTCGCAGTGCATAGTTGGCACAACTGGGAGAAGAAGTCGCACCGAAGATATGCACCATCATCCTGTACTCAGCAATGTCTTGATTGAGGTCCCCTGCTGGCCACCACAGAAAGCGCTGCAGGTCAGCATCGTCATCCGGGACACACACCTGATGGTACATTGCTTCGATATCTGCTGTAAAGGCGATAGACTCTTGCCTGAACCGTGTCAGCACTCCGATCAATGAGTTTGTTAAATCTGGCCCTTGTTGAAGTTCACTATTCAGTGAAACTCCTTGGTAGCTGGCAGCGCAGTCAAAGACCACCCTCAGCTTCTTTTTTTGTGGATGGTATACCCCATGGTGGGGAATATACCACTGTTTTCCATCCTTGCGGTTTAACTGTGTTGTTGGAACCTCAACAGCATATCCCTTGCTCAACATGTCACTCATGAAGGCAGTGTATTCTTCATGGAGTGCAGGATTCCTTTTCAGCTTGCGCTGAAGGCTCAGTGCACACTGTAACACTGCACTTCGATTGTTCGGCATCTGAATGCACGACTTCTTCGTAGGAAGACTTATGGAATAGTGTCCATCAGTGAGACGAGTAGAGCTTGACACAGACTCCATGAAATGGTGGTCCTCTTGAGACATTCCTGCTTTATCATCACAATGACGCTCTGGAAAGTCGTGGTTATACTGTCGTACAAGCAGTTGTTCCACGTCGTCGATGGCTATTCTGTTCACAATAGCACATGGTTGTACATCATTGGCTGCAGTATCTGTTTCTCTGAGTGGTCCATTCAGAATCCATCCAAGTGCTGTCTTTACGGCATATGGACCATTGTCCTCACTTGGGATCACCTTCCATGGCTCCAATATGGTGTATTCTTTAGTTCCAATGAGAAGCTCCACTTCAGCCTCAATATGAGGCAACCTCACCTCGCGGGGGTATGGCCACTTGTCAACCTCTTTCTGGAGTGGGATGTTTTCTCTGGAAACAGGAATACTTTTCTGTGTGAAGACCGTTGACAGTGCGATAAAGTTGTTGTCTGCCAGACTGCTGACTTCCAATTCTGTGAGCACGTAACTCTCCTCTCGACTTTTGGAATTTATGGTCCTCAACGTTAGCTCGGTTCGTCTGCCTTGCACCTTCAACTGCCTTGCCAAGGCTTCGGTGCAGAACGATGCAGAGCTACCTGGGTCAATGAAAGCGTAAACCTCCACAGCCTTGTCACTCTTGCAGGACTTCACCCTTACAGGTACAATGGCAAGCACGCAGCTGCCTCCAGCCCCAGTACAGGCACTTGTCTCCTTTTCTTCAGACAACCCTGCTGGGCCTTTAGCAGTGCTACCCGTATTGACCTCAGCGGGAGGCTTCTCTTCCTCATGACTTGAGAAGTGCAACAAACTTGGATGCTTGAGTGAACAAACCTCGCACACCATCTTCTTTTTGCAATCTCTGCTCATGTGACCCTTTAGCAGGCATCCAAAGAAAAGTCAGTTTTTCTTCAAGTAGTCCACTCTATCCTTATGAGTCTCCTCTCTAATCTTGTAACACTCTTGCAGTGTATGAAGTTTCCCACAGAACATGCAAGGTTTTGTGAAGGCGCAATTGAGTGACAGGTCACTCTGGTTCTTACTCACTCTGCTTCTTTTGTCCATTTCTGAACCTTGGTTAACCTTGATAGCAAAGCTGCTCCCATGTCTAATGTCTTTCTTCAACTTATTTCCTTACTGTGGCTTTTTCATGACCTTGTCTGACACTGCTGTTTCAAGATCGCCAAAGAGCGGGTTGGACATGATCTTTGCTTGGCGTTCAACGAAGGCCACCAGCTCTGTGAATCTTGCTCTGTTGCAGCGCCACTCCTGGATATCATATGCGTGGATTCTCCAGCGCTCTCTTATTTTAAATGGCAACTTGGAAATGATGACCCTCATAGTTGCAGGGTTGTCCATCTCTTCCATATAGTCCACATCCTCCATGGCATTACGACAGCTCACCAGGAATACAGAGAATGCGCTCAACGCCTTTCCATCTTCAGCCTTAATTTGTGGCCACTTCGATGCCTTCTCAATTAGCAATCTGTAACTCATTTCCATATTTATCTTGAAGCAGCTGGAGAGCCCTTTCATACCCCCGATGTTCAGGCATATGCTGACAACTCCTCACAAGATCACGAGGCTCGCCTCGAGTATACTGCTCCAGAAAATATAGCTTGTCTGAATTGCTATCAGCTCTGGTGTCAATAGCGTGCATGAATGCCCTCATAAACGACCTGTACTCCAAAGGATCTCCGTGGAACACTGGCACATCCCTTTGTGGTAACCGAGCCAGCTGTTGGTTCTTTACAAGCATCTCTGTGATATCTGCCTGTTTCTGCATAACTTGATAAAGCTCACTTGGTCCGGTCTCCTGAAGTGAGACACCATCTTGGCGTTGGCTCGGCCCCTGCAGTGGAGTTCTATGTGTCTTAGGTATGGCCCCTGCTGCAGCACCTGAATCACCAGGATTCCTCCAAGAGGCAGACCTCTCTATCTCTGTTGGCTTCCCTGGTGTGTGTTTTACATTGGCATGACCATTTTCATTATTCATCTTCAGGAGGTCACGACGTGGCATTACCATAAGTCTGGTTTCACTCACTTGAGACTTAACCCCTTCACATTCCTCATACACTTTCACTTTGGCAGTAGACACTGCAATGGCTGTTTCAATTTCCAGTCTTTCCTTTGCAGCTTTAATTTCTGCTTCTTTTAACTCTAGAGCTTGTTTTTCTTTCAGAGACGCTGCTCGTGCCATCAGAGCTGCTCTGTTAGCTTCTTCCTTGACGCGCTCTGACGATGCTGTCGACACCCTTGACGTGTTGGATACTTTAGACGTGTTTGACACTCTAGATGTTTTTGACACTCTGGATGCACTGTCCATGGGAGTTATCTCTTGATCACATGTTTGAATTTCAATCCATGTATTAACTCTATTAATGAACTGCAAACATCGTTCTGACATTGGCTGAAACCAAAGTTGTTGGTCAGCCTCCTTTTCCTCCTCATCTTTAATACACAGCAACACTGCATAATTGCATTCTTGAAACTCTTCATACAATTTCTTGTAAGCTTTCAGTGCCTCTCTCACATCATTTACAGCCGGCAGAATTTCACGGCTCAAAATTCGCTCAGTTTCATCTTCCTGTGCTGTCACTTGTCCTAATTTGCCTCTTCTCACCTTTGTGAGCTGATGCAGTTTGAACTCCAGACCTTTGTCTGTCATCGCCCTCTGGCTGTCATCACGCGTAACTACACCCACACTGTCATTAATGTCGTCCGCCATTGTAATTATATAACACCGCTAAGCCGTAATGATTTTCTTTGGCACAGCTGTCGGGTGGTGTACTGCACAAACTCCTTTATGCTACTTCCACAGGCAAGATGCATCTGACAAAACACTTTTTACTTAGCTGTTCGCTGTGTTGTTGTGTGTAGGCGTCCTTATGCCGACAATCCGGTGACTTTTCTATGTCTCAGTCAGTGGCTCCACCGCGGAAAACATTCCTCCGTTACTCGCTAGTTTTTTGACTTTTATGTAGTGGCGAATTTCTGTCCCAAGCTTCGAAAAAAATAATTCTTCCACTTCTTAATGTGAGCTGTTCAGATTTATTTCTGACTCGTACATACAAACAAAAGATGTCACGGTCAAAAAACTATTTGCTGCTACAGCGCACATTTCCATTGCCGTCCTGGCTCACTCTAACCTGCTACCACACATGCGCTGTAATGTTTTCTTACCCGACACAAATTAAACACGCAGCATTTATTCTCTAACAACATATTATACAAAATCAAACATGTAACATAATAACTGAAACAGTATCAAAAATATTTCTCTATAGATTGGCTCTAACAACCGCAAAGTAAAGCTACCAGAAATGTACAACCCCACATCCGGTCTCAAACCAGGAAGTTAGCATTTGTTCGTGCATGGGGTCAATTGGAGCGTGCTTCGGCATCCTCCGTGGGCGATGTATTTCTCCCTTCTAGGTCCCCTTGCTTCCCCTTGGTTGGTCCCCCTTCCCCGGCATATCGCCTCAAAAAAAAAAAAAACAGGCTTATGCGCCGGTCGGACCATGCTGTGCAGCTGCCGGCTAGTGAGTAGCTCGACCTAAAACTACTTGATGGAAAAGCTGAATTGAATATGAAAGTGCAAGTCTTTGCCACTGTGGGGCAAAGCACACAACCACTGTGTGAGGTTGCGTTGGTCTCTTCTGAGTTAATGATCAAGCTACACATTATCAGATCAGGAGCTGGCTGAGAACTCTTCAAAGAGAGGGAAACAGAACTATGATAACTGTGATAACTTGTCACGGTTTGCCAGGGCAAGCCGTGGGGAATGTTAGAGAAAGGACCCAAACGCTGGACTTAGTGCAATTAACAGTGCATTTATTTACAGTGGGGGTAAATATACACCACACAATAAGTCTCCCGAGTGTTCCCTCAACTCCTGTGTCGTGCCTTCTCCCAAGTGCTGGTATTCCGTGCTCTCTGCTCCTGTGCCTACGCACACCCCGTGCGTCCTGCAGTCCCGTGTTCCGCTCTCCTGAGGAAAAACCAACAGACGCAGCCGTTATGGCACCACTCCAGCAGGCATACACTTAACAGTACTTGCGACACTGACATGGAGTCTAACTCAACGATCCTGCGCCGGAGGAAGCTCCATTGCTCTGTTAAGTAGCTCCCCCGACGAGCCTGATCAGAAGCAGGTGTGTGGGAACCTAGGCGTGACCGGCAGCTGGCAGGGCCACACCCATCAGGCCTGCAGGTGGCTGTCCTTCATCCTCCAGCCACACCCGCAGACACACGTACACACACACACACACACCAGCATGGAACACAAGAGCACAGTGCAGCAAACATACACGCAATAATAATGATAACAATAACAATAAAAGGTTCACACCGTTCACGGACCCCGAGTCCCAGGAACCGGGTCCGTGACAGTACCCCCCCTCTAAGGGTCGACTCCCGACGACCCTAAAACAAAAACACCAAAACCAAAAACCACAGTACAACCAACCCAGGGCGGGCGGCGGGGGGCCCAGGACGGAGGGCCCCAAAACCTCTCCGCCAAACAGCCACCACAAAGCAACAAAAGAAAAACACAGTTCAACAGTCCAATCCCCCGGTCCGGTGGCAGCAAACACAGTTCTGGCGGCCGACCCGTAGGACGGCAAAACAAGCGGGACCTGCTGTGGGTTAGGCAGTGGCGGCAAAACAGTTCAGGTGGCCTACCTCTAACCCCTTGATGGAAACGCAGCAGCTCCGGTGGCCTGCCACAGGTCCGGTGGCCTGCCACAGGTCCGGTGGCGGCGGCGAAACGGTTCTGGTGGCCTGCCATGGATTTGGCAGCGGCGACGCTGCAACTCCGACGGGCGGCCACGGATCTGGCGGCGGTGTGACAGCTCCGGCGGCCTGCCCCGGGTCCGGTGGCGGCAACGGCGCTGCTCCTCCGGCGGCCTGCCCCGGGTCCGGTGGCGGCAGCGTGGCAGCTGCGGTGGGCGGTAACGGCGGCGTGGCAGCAGCAACGGGCGGCCACGGGTCCGGTAGCGGCGGCGTGGCAGCAGCGACGGGCGGCCACGGGTCCGGTAGCGGCGGCGTGGCAGCAGCGGCGGGCGGCCACGGGTCCGGTAGCGGCGGCGTAGCTCCGACGAGCAACCGCGAGGTGTGGCACCTGATCTACGACGTGCTGGTTGCGGTCGTGCGGGTCGCGGACGTGCGGGTCGCGGACGTGCTGACCCCCCCGGCTCTCCAAGGTCTTGCGTGGGCAGCACGGGTTCCTCCTGCCCGCTGAGCTCCTCCGGTGGCGGCGCGGGCTCCACAGGCTTGCTGAGCTCCAGCTCAGGCTGCGGCGCGGATTGCTCCGGCTCGTCCCACTCCCTCCGCTCGCTGAGCTCCAGCTCGGCCCCCTCCGGCTTGCCGCGCTCCTCAGCTAGCGGCGCTGGCACCACCGGCTCGCTGAGCTGCTCCTCCGGCGGCTTGCCCCGGGCCCGGTGGCGCTGCTCCGGTGAGCAACAGCGAGATGTGGTACATGGCTGATGACGCGCTGGTCACTGACGTGGACGTGCTGGATGTGGACGGCGGGGAGGGCGCGCTAGACGTGGAGGTCCCTCCGGCAGCGGCGCTGGCTCCACCGGCTCGCTGAGCTGCACCTCGGCTGGCAGCGGCGCTGGCTCCACCGGCTCGCTGAGCTGCTCCTCGGCTGGCAGCACGAGCTCCTCCGGCTCCTGCCCGCTGAGCTGCTCCTCGGCTGGCAGCACGAGCTCCTCCGGCTCCTGCCCGCTGAGCTGCTCCTCGGCTGGCAGCACGAGCTCCTCCGGCTCCTGCCCGCTGAGCTGCTCCTCGGCTGGCAGCACGAGCTCCTCCGGCTCCTGCCCGCTGAGCTGCTCCTCGGCTGGCAGCACGAGCCCCTCCGGCTCCTGCCCGCTGAGCTGCTCCTCGGCTGGCAGCACGAGCCCCTCCGGCTCCTGCCCGCTGAGCTGCTCCTCGGCTGGCAGCGCGGGCTCCTCCGGCTCGGGCCGAGCAGGTCCGGATGGCGTCGTAGCAGGTGGCACTGCTACAGATGGTGAAGAGCTGAGCGGTGTGGAGATCGCTGAACGAGGAGACGCTAGCTGCACTGTTGGCTGGCTTACAGCAGCGTCGGCGGTGTCACCATCCACTAAAAACAAAGAAGCAACCGGCTCCTCCCGCTCGCTGAGCTCCAGCGGCTGCGGCGCGGGCTCCTCCCGCTCGCTGAGCTCCAGCGGCTGCGGCGCGGGCTCCTCCCGCTCGCTGAGCTCCAGCGGCTGCGGCGCGGGCTCCTCCCGCTCGCTGAGCTCCAGCGGCTGCGGCGCGGGCTCCTCCCGCTCGCTGAGCTCCAGCGGCTGCGGCGCGGGCTCCTCCCGCTCGCTGAGCTCCAGCGGCTGCGGCGCGGGCTCCTCCCGCTCGCTGAGCTCCAGCGGATGCGCTGCAGCTACAGATGGTTGATCCGGAGGCGAAGATGGTGATACAGCAGCTGCAGGCGGTGGAGACGATGGTAGATCAGGTGATGTGGATGGTGAAGCCGAGAGTGCTGTGATGGTTGCAGACTGATGGGACGCTGGTGGAGTGGGTGCAGCCGGTGAATCGACCTCCGACTGAGGATGTAGATGAGAGTCTGATGCGGCTCTTTGTGCGGCTAGTCCAGAGTCAGCTGGTTCTTCCGAAACCACAGGAGTGAGGTGAGCTTCGGTTTGGCGAAGATGACGCCGGCGCCGTCTCTTTCGTGATGGCGGGGCAAAGGACTCTGTCCCCTGTTCATCTGTGACTGGATTAATTGAAATGACAGGGTCCGGTTTACTCACTGTGGTGACCAGCACTGCCGACACAGAGGCCATTGAAGGAGTGAGAGGACTTGGAGTAGGGCGCAGTCTTCCTTGCGGTGGAGGGTCCAATAGGTGAGCAGCAAGCGGCGGTGGGAAAACTCTCCGCCTATTAAGAAAAAACCAGGCAGCAAGGGCTGCCAGGGAGGCAGCCGCATCATCCTTGCCCGGACAGCCCAAACCAAACAGTTCAAAGCTAGTGCTTGCCCTCAGCACAGTTACAATTTGAATTAGTTTTGCAATGTCCGGAAAGCTAATAGAGAAGGTAGTGGAGGAGAGGTAATTGTCAAAAAACACTACCTGTATGTGTCTTTTGTGTGGATCAACAGCCTGGATTACGCTTCGGCAGTAACCCCAGAGCTGTGTGAGTGATCCCTCCTCCATGGCGACTCCCGAGTCCGCTGGGTCCATGGTGGTTGGTGGGATTATTCTGTCACCTCCCTCCTGAACCTCTCCGAAAAGTCCGCTGGGTCCATCTGGCAGGATCGTTCTGTCACGGTTTGCCAGGGCAAGCCGTGGGGAATGTTAGAGAAAGGACCCAAACGCTGGACTTAGTGCAATTAACAGTGCATTTATTTACAGTGGGGGTAAATATACACCACACAATAAGTCTCCCGAGTGTTCCCTCAACTCCTGTGTCGTGCCTTCTCCCAAGTGCTGGTATTCCGTGCTCTCTGCTCCTGTGCCTACGCACACCCCGTGCGTCCTGCAGTCCCGTGTTCCGCTCTCCTGAGGAAAAACCAACAGACGCAGCCGTTATGGCACCACTCCAGCAGGCATACACTTAACAGTACTTGCGACACTGACATGGAGTCTAACTCAACGATCCTGCGCCGGAGGAAGCTCCATTGCTCTGTTAAGTAGCTCCCCCGACGAGCCTGATCAGAAGCAGGTGTGTGGGAACCTAGGCGTGACCGGCAGCTGGCAGGGCCACACCCATCAGGCCTGCAGGTGGCTGTCCTTCATCCTCCAGCCACACCCGCAGACACACGTACACACACACACACACACCAGCATGGAACACAAGAGCACAGTGCAGCAAACATACACGCAATAATAATGATAACAATAACAATAAAAGGTTCACACCGTTCACGGACCCCGAGTCCCAGGAACCGGGTCCGTGACATAACTGGAGTGTGCAGCGTTTCCGTGAGCAGTTTTCCTGCATCTTGACTCATGTGTGTAGAGAGTTCATAGCATCAGCATCATGTTTTTGTTTATTTATTTTGTTGGGTTGAAAATAATTAAATAAACTTGTGATCTTATTTATGGATCACCATGGCACATGCCATTGGCCAAATGATTTATTTACGCAGATGAAAAAAGTGAGTGTGAATGTGTCTGACGTCACAGTGTTTTTGTGCGCTGTGTAAAAGTAATTGCCTCTGATTGTGAGAGCGGTGATTCTGCAGGTCACCAGCTATTGAAAAAAAAAAAAAAAAAAAAAGAGTACAAGAGAGACAAAATTTACATTGTAGATGAAAAATAATCATAGAGAAAAGGTTTTGTGTTGATCAGCCAAGAACAACTACAATCTCATTTTCTGCTTTTAAGAAAGGACTGTTCACAAAACCAAACAGGGAGAGAGATGTGTGTTGATTAAGCAGTGATAATAATAATGAAAATGTCTTAGTTTGTCACTTTCAGGTGACAAGCAGACCTGAATCAATTTTCCACATGCAGCGGTCGGAAGAAAGTTATAGTTTAACATCATTAGAAACATTCAGGCCAAGTTTCTGGCTAACTTATTTACAGCACCATGTGTCTCTCAAACTCACAAGCGAGCTCTCACTCCTCCCTGAAGACAAGGAATGCAGCTCCAAAGAGCAATAACATGGCAGATAAAGAGACAGCAGCAAAGTCCTGAGCAAAGACTCCCAGCAAGCAGCAGCAGTGTGGACAAACAGCATCAGAGAAGAAGAGCAAACCCATCATCCTGCCTGATTGGATGAATGGCACTGTGTTCCCAACAAGCTGCAAATTCACTGTGCATGTGAAAAGAACGTTTGAGGAGAACTGAGGAGACTGTTGGAGTTTGATATTTGCCACCTTTGGAGAAAATGGCAAGAAGAGACAGTGAAACACAGGACAAAGCTGAAAGAGGACTGCCTGCTATTGGACTGTTGAGGTGGGAGAGGACAACAGAGTGAGAGGAGTGGTGAGAACACATAGGAATTTTGTTTTTAATATGGGAAATCAAAATTTGGGTTAGCAAACCTGGGGAAAAGAAAACTGACTGCTTAAGTTGGAAAATTGAGAAGGAGTCTGAAACACTGCAAAAAGAAACATACAAAATCACACACACAAGCAAAACATGCATTAACCCTACTAACACAAACACAAGAGAGCTCATGAAGATTAGACAACATCTTGAGCATGTGAGTCTGTTTATCATCTTGTCCAAGTCACTTAGTGTGATGAGAAGTGAGGCAAAGATCAGTGGACTCATAGCACATCAGTTACAAAATGATCAAATAATAGCAGAGAAGTGTGTAGGAAAGGCAGCTTTAAGAACATGCCCTGCTGGAGATGCAGCTCCACAGACATTGATTAAACCTGCCTAATAACACAAACACACATGCAATGAAAGTCAGCTTGTTATCTCTCATCAGTGTTAAAATAGTGTAAATTTAACAGACACTTGTTATCAAATACTGAATTTATCCAATGCTGACAATTAACTCTCTAGGTTGCAGGACAACAGTTTAACTTTTGTGAAAAAAAAAGATTCTGGTTTGACCACCCAGTGATCAGACAATAAATTTAGTTGTTAATATAGTAAATTGGGAGATGCTTCCTGCTTGATTGATGCAGCACAAGTAATTTACTGTATGAGGGAAATTCTATTTTTGTGATAACATTTTGAACATGCATTTCTGTTGTCCTGTCAACTTAGTGGGTTAATAGCTGATATGCAAATTAGATGATCGTTCTTAGATTAAGGAAAGGTGACTGAATTTTAGCACGAGTGAATGGGCTGTGTTGGAGTTTGTTGTGTGTTGAGTGGAGACTCTAAAACACTGAGTTTCCTGTTTTGATGTGCGAGTGAATCCTGTACCTAAATACACAATTCTGAATACGTCAGAACAAACTTCTTTTGTGAAGTGCATGACAACATGTCACATGTTTTATGATGAAGGGAAACAGGAAAACTGAATAAAATCTGTGGCCTAAATGAGTGAAGAGCACAGACCTGGGGATTAAACTCCTAGCTAATAAGACGTTAGGCTTATGTTGTGTGTTGTGCAGCTGATGGTTGGTTTGAAGTGAATCTAGCTGATGATTTTTCTTTTGTTGTGAAGTTGAGCCTGCCAATCAGTATGATGGTATGATAAACCATGCTGATGGTATGATTTACCCTCCTGAGATGAGGAGCTTGTGTCATGACTTAACAAGGCCTTTTTATTTTGTTACTTTCACCGTGCACTGAAAGTTTTGTTCGATAATCTCTGTTTGAGCAGATCTGCACGATTAGAACAGAAAGCGCTGTACGACACGTCGTCGAGAAAATTGTTACAAGTGAGTTTCTCCACATTAAAATGGGCTCCGGAGAAAGTCACTTATCTGGGACAATTAGAGAGTAAGTTCCTGTCCAAAAAGGATTCAGCGAGGTAATCCGATCTAAAGTTTTCCTTTTTCTTTTGGAAATGACGTCATTTTGCTGAGAGTGGAAACTAAATGCGACGATAGGTTCCACTATCAGCAAAGAAAGAATGAATGTATGAATGAATGAGTAAAAGAGAAAAAAAAACTGATTGGTAAAAGCTGACAAGACTTGACCACTACTCAAGGTTAACCTCCACCTAGACAGGACAAAGGGGTGGATGAATCTATGTGTGTTTCTTTTTACAGGAGCAGAAAGATGACAGCAACATTCGAGGTTGCGTCATGATTTAACCTTTTAGGTGCCACTTTCTGTGTCTGTGCATCTACCAGGGGTGTTATTCACTACCTTGTGTTGCTCACAGAGGAAACTGTGAGAAAGAGTGTATACATCTGCGCAGCGCTAACATTTGCATTTTCTTTTCTACAGCATTACAGTTCTTCATGTGATTTGATCATGTGATTTATACCAGGACTGGTTAATGTTTTTCTACTACAGGATTTCTGGGTTCATGTATGAAGAAAACTGTGTTTACAGGTTATGAGTGGTGATGCTGTTACACTGTGTTTTGGGGAAAATGTGAAGGTTACTTTGATGATGTGAATAACATTCTTTCCACAGCTATGGATGGCTAACTTTATGGTCTTTTTATAGCACCTCTGGAACCTGTCGACCTGCGCCTGGTCACCATCTATGTGTGTTGCTAATGTTTGTTTTTCTAAGAGTACATGTAGAGGATTCGGCAGAAGCGGACAAGTGACATGAGAAAAACAAATAAGTTTTTTGAGCTCCTAGTGATACATGAGTGGAGTGACTTTGCTTAAGGGAAGTCACCGATTACATTAATGTTAACTGAGTACATGGGATGATCCATGTCTGAGGCAAATTATGGTAATAATTGTAGTTTACTGATTTGAGAAAACCTGCACATGATACTTGTCTTGCTGATGTTGAATGCTTTATTACTCTTATGATACAATTATTTATAGGTGTGAAGTTTGATTTCACTTCCAGATCTTGTTTTCCAGGCCATGATGGTGTGTATGCAGGCTCCTGGCAGAGCCAGGTGTTAAGCAAACCTAATATGCAAAACACACTAACATCTTTTATTGCAGGGTTACGGAGCTACTCCGGAGGAGATGCCCTGATGTTGCCTGGGACATGATCTAGCTAACCTTTTTCTTTAAGACAGGAATCTAGGTTTGATGAGTTGACTCATGGGAGTGTCCATGCGTCAAGAGGAGGGGTCCAGGATTAACATGAAACAATGTTTTTTATGATTGTTGCAGTGATTTGTGTGATTAACAGTTCATTTATGGGTATTTTAACCTATGCAAGTGGTGCATCCATGTTCAGATGAGGCTTTGATGGCCTATAAGTGAAGTTCACTGAACTAAAGAATGTGGTTTGATGATTGTTGACATGCTCTCCAAATAGAAGTTTTTCCTCCTAGGAAATACAAGGAAATACAGGTGCAGCAGTCAAAGTATTGCTGGAAGGAATCTCCTGAGAAATCTCCAGAGGCCCAGTGAGAAACAAGAACCATTCCAGGCATGGCTGACAGTCCAGGCAGTGGTTGAGGTCAAAGGTCGAGCTGTTTGGGCCCATCATGAGATCAGATTCCGGAGCCACAGCAAGGACAACGAAGCTGCGTTGGAATGAGAGCTGTGCCAAGGGGGATTTCCAGAGGCCAACAGAGGAGATTGTGGACAACAGACGGGCACCTGAAGGATGAGGGGAGCGTGCCAAGCTCCATCGACAGCGCAGGGGGGGTCCGAGGATGACATCATGATTCTGTGAAAAGCACAGGAACCAGAAGCTATGGTGGTGATGGCAGCAGTTTCCTATGAACACCACCTAATGCTGTGCCACTGTACTGTGCATATGATGACACTCTGAAGACTGCTGGGATCATAACAGCAGTAAGATAACTGCACCCAGCACCCTTTCCACAGAGGGGTTTTTCTGCAGAGCATGGACAATGGAGGAGTCATAAGTATCCCCCTCGCAGGACGAAGACCTGAAGTGAGATGATGGGGGTTGGTAGAGGCCATAAAACTAGAGTGCTGAAGAGGTCTGCAGCTTTGGAGATAGCTGAGACCCATGTTGACAAACAACAAAACCAACTGGTATGTTTGAATTTCTATTCTACATACATTTGGACTCTGGTCCTATGGACAGTGATGGAAACAACTGGATGAACATTCATGACGCCCTGCCGAACTAAAACCACTCTGCACAGATGATGGGTGATCATCGCAGAGCTAGGATGTTTTTGAAAATGTTACTTTCTTATTTTAACTATTAACTTAACAATTCATTTGTTTGCTCGTAGGATGCAGTTTGCCATTGGATGAGGTCAATGAGGAATGGGATAACTGCTAATACATTTGTTAAACTGTGTACTTTTACAGTAATTTAGGGTGATTGACATATGCTGTGTATAAAAATGTTTGCATTGAAACTGTCAGACATGAGGTGATCATAACTGGGAACTTTTCTAGCATAAAGGTCAAAAAGGGGGGAATGTTAGGTTTTGTATTGTTGATTGTCATTTATGCTTAGAAATATTTAACCATATATGCTTAGAGGTGTATAATTAATTGTGTAGTGATAGGATGTGTGATCTTTAGCAGGCTGCAAAGGCTTGGTGTGCATTCAGAGTGTTCTGGAATCCACACCTACATCCTGGGAGCATGGGAAGAGGTCGTACCTTGTTTTATGGTAGGATAAACGTGGCTATATCTGTTTTAGGCTAAGTGCCTTTTGTTTAGATGGACTGCTGGACTTCCAGACCAGCAGGTTTAGGGAAGTCTTTATGGGGTCACGCTCTGACCACACACACACACACACACACACACACACACACACACACACACACACGCACACACAATCCTTTGTTCACATGTATACCTATGTAAGATGTTATATGTTAATGACCCTATGCATATTCATGTAACCACAATAAAAGGAGTGCTATGGGGAACCTGGCTGAGAGTCTGACGGAGGTCAAGTGGTGGAATGACACTTGGCTCCAGGCAGATCTCCCTCATGCATGAGTAACATGAAGAACTTTGCCTACTCGTGTCTTGTTTGGCTGTGTAGTAAATTGTCCTTAACGTTCCAGCGAATAGGTTTACGCTACAAACCTATCAGTTAGCCTGTCTGGCGTGTCGTCCGCAGCTCGCGGGTTACAATGGGGAAATGTGTCAGAGTTCCAAGCATATGCTTTTACCTGTCAAGGAGCAGTGTTGGGAAGGTTACTTTTAAAATGTATTCCATTACAGATTACAGAATACATGCCCCAAAATGTATTCTGTAACGTATTCCGTTACGTTACTCAATGAGAGTAACGTATTCTGAATACTTTGGATTACTTAATATATTATCATGCTGTTTACAACTACGTGAATGTACTATTGCTGTGATTTATTACTGTTACTGAAGGTCCGCGGCTCCGAACCGTAGTTAAGGGACCTCTGGCAAATACAGTGGGTTCTGTGTCGGGCTCGTAGCCGAAAAATAGCTTTACTTTGTTGTCTGGGTCAACTTTGCTTGCGAGAGACAGAGAGAGGAGTTGAAAGGCTGCTCCAACGGAACTTATTGTTTCGGAGGAAAACACGAACACGGTGTACAGTCGAGTCTTAATAGCTTACTTACAACTGGGCTCGTCAAGCACTCTTCTTGGCTGCAGTGGTTATTATTATATTTACATGCTGCCAGCTCACGTTTTTGCTCGATGACAGCTCGTACTTTTCCTTTTTCTCCCTCCCTCACTCACAGACACATAACGGGTATGGCAGTCCATTCTCCCTGCAGCACGGACTACACTGCCTATGATGCTACATTCTTTAGATTTATACCTGTAGCATTCTGCCTATTAGCTTAGCACAACAACAACAAAAAGGCGCTCTCTCACCCAGGAAACACGCAGAGAGAGAGAGAGCGTCACCCTGTAACCATGGCAACCGTAACGCTGCCGCCTGTAACAACAGAATGTAGCTGTCAAACAAAACCCAAACAGTCCTGACCCGTGACAATATGAAACAGGGAAGTACTGCTGTGTAATCCATTTATTTCAACAAAGTAACTGTATTCTAAATACCACCTTTTTAAACGGTAACTGTAACGGAATACAGTTACTCATATTTTGTATATTAAATACGTAATGGCGGTACATGTATTCCGTTACTCCCCAACACTGCGTAGGAGCTAATAAACAGTGGAAGGGGAATTCAGGTTGCGGCTAGCGCCGGCTACCTGTTAGCACTCCCTGGTTAGCGTGTGGCCCCGCCCCCTTGCTTAGTGGCAGAAGTATGGCAGCCCACACGTCCCAAACATGTCTGTGTATGGCATTTTTGCCTTTTTATGGTAGGCACGAGCAGTGTGGCTGTGCCTGGGTGAAAAAGGGCAAATATAGAACTAATATGAAAGCAGCCTAGAGCATGCTGTGCTGGCTGAAGTAGCTGCTGCTTTCATGCACTGCTTTGTTGCCACCACGGACTAGGCAGACCGTGCTGGGTTTGAAAGCATTAAATGCCCCCCCCCCTCTCCTGCCTCCAAAAATGAGAGAGCAGGCTACTATGGGGAACATGGCTGCCACTGCTGTGACTCCAGTTAGGCAGGCCATGGGCTGGGTCCCCTCCCTCACCTGTTGCTGATTTACTGCTGGCCCCTCCCACAGCGTCCCTCCCATGGCTCCGCCTCTGTGAGGCCTGGGATTGGAGGTTGACTGTTGGGTGGCGGATGTTGAAGAAGCTTCCATTCTCTCCTCCGGTGTTGCCCACCTGTCCCTGGGCTGCCCCCTGCTGGTCCCTGGGCACGGTGTCTGGCGAGTTGGGTCCCTTCAGCTCCTGATGGGAGCATGCCGGGTGTGGGAATTAGCCCTTCCTGAGGTCCCCTCTAGCTGAGTGGACCTCCAGGTTGTTGCTATCACGCAGCCTCAGCGCCTACTGCCTAAGGTGCCGCTGCTGCCTGGTTGCAGGCCGTGTGTGCCCTGCCTCATTGCGTTTATGATCCCCTGCCCGGAGTTGGATGTGGCCGTGCATGGCGGGAGTAGTTGCCTTTGGCCCCTCCCCCATAGCCCCCTCCCTTGGTCCCTAGTTGCCCCTTCGGCCCTTCCCTGGGCAGGGCGGCATGCCCTGAAAGGGGCGTTAGGGTTACTTATGCCCTGCTGGTGGCCATTCTGTAACTCCCTCTATGGATGGTGCTTGACACGACAGCTGCAGGCGGGCTGGGCATGGAGAGCCCACCCCAATCCTGTGCCTCTCAGGCTAAATGAGGATGATGGCTGCAGCGTTCCCTCCCAGGGCCCCGCCTCTGCGAGGCCTGGGCCGGTGGAGGTTGATTATCGTGAGGTGGATGTTGAAGAAGCTTCAATCTCCTCTGGCTGCCACTGGGTCAGGGTCCGGACGGGTGAACCCATTGCCCGTGCTTTGCCAGTTCATACGCCAGTCGGACCACGCTGCGTCTGACGGCTCGGCCAGAAGTTGACAGTTCTCCGGCCTGCGGCGCTGGCTCTCTGTCTGGCACATTGCCCAAATGTTGCGGGTTACGTGGCCGGCAGGGCCTGCTCAGTGAGCTGACACCCCCAGTGAGTCACATCCCTGGCTGCACTGCAGCTCCGGGCAGTCTTCCCCTGGCATGTTGACTGCATTCGCCGGCTTACACGTCAGTTGGACCTCGCTGCGGCGAGTGTGCGTTCTCCAGCCTATTTTAGCCGGATTCTCTCTGGCATGTCAGCTGCTGAAGCTCCTGGCTGTGTTCCCTTGGCGTGTTGCCTGCGCTTCGCCAGTTGACACGCCAGCTGGGCCTCACTGTATCTGATTATTCGGCCGGTGAGTGGGTGTTCTCCGGCCTGCGACGCTGTGGATGGGTGTCTCGTTTTCGAAGTTCACTCTTGCTGCTCCCCTGTCTGCGGACAGCGCTAGCGACCGCTTAGCCCTGGGGCAGACCTCCGGGTTGAGTCCCCACTTGGCTTTCAGTGGGCTAGACCACCACCCCCCCATCTGCGGATGGCTGGGCGGCTCCGTGGTTGGATGGACCCTACAGGTTGCTTCCCTGCCTTGGCCTTGCGTCTTTGCAGCTGTACTGCTGCTGTGTTTCTCTGGCATATAGCCCGCGGTTGGCCGACTCACACGCCAGTCGGACCTTGCTGTGTCTGATACGTCAGTCGGCGAGTGGGCGTTCTCCAGCGTGCAGCGCTGGCTCTCTGTCTAGTGGGTTGCCCCTGTATCGCGGGTCACCTGGCCAGAGCAGGTGCTCAGTGAGCTGACACCTCCCGTCTGTCCGTTAGTGTCTCACTCATCAGGCCCACTCTGCTGGCCCCCTGTCTATAGACACCGCGGAGTGGTTGCTATGCCCTAGTGATGAACCTTGGGTTGCCACTTGGGCCCTCAGTGGCCTGAGCCACCAGCACCTCCCCTGTCGTGGATGGTCCAGGTCTGCTGCTCTACTCCTGGGACAGGCCCTGGGCCTCATCCTACCTCGGCCATCCTCTGAGTGGCTGAGCTGCTGCGACAGGCTCTCTCTCTCCCTGGCTCTGTGTCACTGCCTAGTGCCAGGCAGGGATCTGTTGTGACTTGACTTCTCCAGCTGGCAGCTCCGCCTTCCCTTCTGGGGCGTCATCCACATGTCGTGGGCTTCTGTCATAGCGATAGCCAGCTGCTGTGTTCGAGTGGCTAGGTAGGCTGTGTTGCCCTGGCGTTTTGCCCGCGTTCGCCGGCTTACACGCCAGTCGCACCTTGCTGCGGCGAGTGCCTTCTCCAGCCTAGTGTAGCCTGTCCTGTCTGGCGTGTTGCCCGCAGTGCGCGGTTCACGCGGCCAGCAGGGCTCCTGTCGTTCCTTGATTGGGACAGCTTCTCGGCTCTGACCGCAGGTTAAGCCGCCGCCGCTGCCGCTGCTACTGCTGCAGCTGCTACTGCTACTGCTGCAGCTGCAGGCTGTGTTTCCCTGGCGTATTGCCCGCGCTTCACCGGTTTACACGCCAGCTGAACCTCGCTGTGTCTGATGCTCAGCCAGCGAGTGAGTGTTCTCCAGCCTGCAATGCCAGGCTCTCTGCAGGGGTTCACCCGTTACACGTTAGCCTGGCCTCGCTGTGTCTGATAAGCCAGCCAGCGAGTGTGTTGTGTTCCAGCCTGCGGTGCTGGCTGTACTCAAGTGTCTCGTCCTTGAGTTCACTCTTGTGGCTCCCCTGTCTACGGACAGCGCTCGGCAGCCACTTGGCCCTGGGGCGACCTGCAGGTCGGGTCCATGGCTTGGTCCTCCTCTCCAGCGGCTGCACTGCAGCTGTCGGCTGTGTTCTCTGGCGTGTTGCCCGCATTTGCTGGCTTGCCCGCCAGTCGGTCCTTGCTGTGTCTGATACGTCAGCCAGCGCATGTGGGTTCTCCAGCCTCCTTAGCCAGTCTCTGTCTGGCATATAGGCTGCTGCGGCTGCAGGCTGTGTTTCCCTGGCGCGTTGCCGCATTCGCCGACTTGCCCGCCAGTCGGTCCTTGCTGTGTCTGATGCCTCAGCCAGCGGGTGAGTGTTCCCCAGCCTGCGGCACTGGCTCCCTGTCTGGCATTGCCCGCTTCTTGCAGGCACCCAGTATAGGGTCTCCTCTCAGCGGCTCAATGAGCTACGCTTCCTCTTCCTGCTCCTGGGATTCCAGGTTCGGGCCCTAGGCTCTGACGGCTCGAGCTGAGGATCCTTGGGGAGTGTATGCGCGGGCTTGTCCTAGCCGAGTGCCCGTGCTTCTGGCCTTTTGTCGCTCCAACCGCATGCCGCGGGTTGGGCTTGTCAGACCTTGCTGTGTCTGACATTTTGGCCAGCGAGGGAGAGGTCCCAGCCTGCGATGCTGACTCCCGGTTGGTGCTTGCCTGTGTGTCATGGACTTACGTGGCCAGCACAGGGACGCCCAGTAGCTGGGACTTTGTGTCTGACCTCGAGTGTCTCATTGCGAGTTCACTCTTGAGGCTCCACTGTCTGCGGACATGCACGTGGTGACGGTGCTGGGGGTAGACCGTCGGGTCGTTGCCTTGCTCAGCCCTCCACTTATGCAGGCTAGGCTGCCAGCCCCCCCCCCCCTGTCTGTTGACAGCTCGGGTGGCTTCAGCTTTGAGGATGGACGGGTCACATCCCAAGCTTCACCCGTGGTTGCCTGCTTCGCCGGCGTACACGCCAGTCGGACCTCGCTGTGGCGAGTAAGAGTTCTCCAGCTGTAGTGCTAACTCTCTGTCTGGCATTGCCCGCATGTTGTAGCCCTATGCGACCAGCGGGCTGTTACTTGGCGGTTCGGTGTGGTGCGTTCCCTGGCTATCTGCCTCGCGGTTCCCGGGATGACCTTGTGCGGCCGATCACTTGCTGGCCGGTCCTGCAGGATGCAGGATGCAGGACCGGTTCAGGCCAGTCTGGCATCTGCAGACTGCTGCCTCCACCCCCTGGCTCGTCCTTCGCGTCTGGCTTGGCCCTGACTGGGGTGGTGTGTACATATGTGTATTTGTACATAGTTCTTTGGTTTTCACTCTCGGCGGTTTGGTTGAACTGTCTCCTCGCGGGGTGTCTTACAGAGTTACCCCGTACATATGGAATATGTAACGGAGTGGAGTGATAGTCTGGATATGCTAGAGAACGTACGGCTACGGTGTAACCTTGGTTCTCTTAGTGACAGACTATTTCTCCACCGTGAGGCCACTCGGAGACGCGTTGCGATCAAACGATCACCGGTGTCACGTCTGCACAGCTGTTTTATACGTAAGCTGTAGGGCGTAGCCGGGCTTCCTGGAGTGTCTTAAAGAAATATCCACACGCCACAACCAAGGTGGGTCGTACCCCCGTACATATGGAATATGTAACGGTGTGGAGAGATAGTCTCTCACTAAGAGAACCAAGGTTACACCGTAACCATACGTTTTGTCTGAAAAACAGATGATATTATATCTACTCTGTCTTTTCCAAGGTTTATCATATTACACCTCGGTTGGTTCAGACTTTTTACTGTTGGCAGCAATGGCATATGACAGGTATGTGTCTATATATAAATCCCTGCAATATCCAGTTACTATGAATAGAATAACTATATATGTATGTCTTATTTTAGCTTGGCGTATACCTGCTTTTGAAACCTCAGTGATGGGTGTGTTGTATTCAAATGTCAAACTCTGTAGCTTTTCTCTGACAGGAATGTTTTGTAACAATTCACTTTACAAGCTTCAGTGTGTGCCCTCGGTCGCAATATCTATATATGGTATGGTCATGTTGATAAACATTGCCCTTCTACCTTTGCTTTTCATACCTTTTACATACATCAATATTCTTAGAACATCTTACCATTGTTGTAGAGAAGTGAGGAAAAAAGCTGTAAAGACATGTTTACCCCACCTGCTGGTGTTAATCAACTTTTCATGTTTTATTTTCCTTGATATAATTATAGTTCGACTGGATTCTGATCTATCCAAAACTCTTCGTTGGACATTGACGTTTCAATCAATTTTATTCCATCCTCTTTTAAATCCAATCATATATGGACTTAAAATGAATGAAATTTTTAAACATATCAAAATATTGTTATCAAGTTTAATAACACTGGTATTACTGCCCTATTATCAAATGTATGGCATATAATTTGAAATTGTAATGCAAACTAGATAATGGAGTACCTTTTCTCCGATTTTACATACTAGACAGAGGAAAAGAGATCAAATTTATAGAAATGTCATGACATTTATGTAAATGTTGATTTCTGTTCTTCTGTTGATGACAACATAATGGTCATAAAACAAAGACAAACAATTTGAAACAAACAGAAACAAACTGTTTCTGGTAATGTTTATATTCTAAAACGCCTATATGCCTGCATTTCACATTTTCCCTTCTTTCTTGTCATAGATTATTTTTTGTCTGCGTCCCCACTGACTGTCCCCACTGACACAGCGGCCAGGGAGGCATAAGAACAGCACATCAAAAAGGCCCTGAGTAAATGTGGTTATCCCAGCTGGACTTTTGTCAAAGCTGGAAAGGCACCTAAAGAAAGCTCCAGCCGATCCAGGAGAGAAGGAAAACCGCTGCCCAAGTGAAAACCTGTAGTGATCCCATATGTGTCAGGAGTATCGGAACAGTTGAGACGAATTTTTTTGAAACACCGGGTCTCTGTGGCTTTTAAACCCCAAAACACGCTGCGCCAAAAATTGGTCCACCCCAAGGATCGGGTCCCCCGACACAAACAGAGTAACATAGTGTACACTGTTAAGTGCCAGGAGGATTGCCAGGATTTATACATCGGGGAAACCAAACAACCTCTGGCGAAGCGGATGGCACAACACAGAAGAGCTACCTCGTCAGGCCAGGACTCCGCAGTCTATTTACACCTATAGGCTAGTGGACACTCTTTCAAGGATGAGGATGTACACATCCTGGACAGGGAAGAACGCTGGTTTGAGCGTGGAGTCAAGGAGGCCATTTACGTGAAAAGGGAAAGACCATCTCTGAATCGAGGAGGGGCCTAAGTGTACATCTTTCGCCATCTTACAATGCTGTGATTGCAGCCATTCCCCAACTCTCTGTGAATGGTACTCATGGCCATTGATCAGTGGTCTTTGATCAGTGGGTTTTGGTCAGTGGTTGTTGATCAATGGTCATGAGAATTTGCATAATTATGATTAAGGAACTGACCTCACAGCCCATTGTTCCTTCAGTGGGCTGGTTTCAGTCATTATGCAAATGTACTGTTTATAAGATTGGGGAATCAGCTGAGACTGAAGAAGTCACTTGGATGAGTGACGAAACGTTTCTCCCTGAATACGCTGCGTCCAGATGAACAGAATCAACTTTTGGAGAGTCATAGATTATTATTTACTATTGTATATTCACATAAAAATAATTTAGTAGAATTAATCATTTGATCATGCGGTTTTCGTCTTGGTCGCAGAACACCGGACCAGCTCTTTATCCTCTCAAGGATACTTGAGGGTGCATGGGAGTTTCCCCAACCAGTCTACATGTGTTTTGTGGACTTGGAGAAGGCATTCGACCGTGTCCCTCGGGGTGTCCTGTGGGAGGTGTTGCGGGTGTACGGGGTGTCTGGCCCATTGCTACGGGCCATTCGATCCCTATACAACCGTTGCAAGAGCTTGGTTCGCAATAAGTCGGACTCGTTCCTGGTGGGTGATGGGCTCCGCCAGGGCTGCCCTTTGTCACAGATTCTGTTCATAATTTTTATGGACAGGATTTCTAGGCGCAGCCAAGTGGCGGAGGGCTTTCACTTTGGTGGCCTCAGAATCTCATCTCTGCTTTTTGCGGATGATGTGGTTCTGTTGGCTTCATCAGGTGGGGGCCTCCAGCTCGCACTGGAATGGTTTGCAGCCGAGTGTGAAGCAGCAGGAATGAGGATCAGTACCTCCAAATCTGAGGCCACGGTTCTCAGCCGGAAAAGGGTGGAGTGCCCACTCCGGGTCGGGGATGAGTTCCTGCCCCAAGTGGAGGAGTTCAAGTATCTCAGGGTCTTGTTTGCAAGTGATGGGAGAAGGGAGTCGGAGATCGACAGACATGATTGGGGCTGCGGCTGCAGTGATGCGGACGCTGCACCAGTCCGTCATGGTGAAGAGGGAGCTGAGTGTAAAAGCGAAGCTCTCAATTTACCGGTCGATGTACGTCCCTACCCTCACCTACGGCCACGAGCTGTGGGTAGTGACCGAAAGAACGAGATTGCGGATACAAGCGGCAGAAATGAGCTTCCTCTGAAGGGTGGCTAGCCTCTCCCTTAGAGATAGGGTGAGAAGTTCGGGCATCCGGGAGGGGCTCAGAGCAGAGCCGCTGCTGCTCCACATCGAAAGGAGCCAGCTGAGGTGGTTCGGGCATCTGACAAGGATGCCTCCTGGGCGCCTCCTGGGTGAGGTTTTCCGGGCATGTCCCACCGGGAGGAGGCCCCGGGGCAGACCCAGGACACGCTGGAAAGATTATATCTCTCGGCTGGCCTGGGAATGCCTTCGTGTTCCCCCGGATAAGCTGGAGGAGGTGCCTGGGGAGAGGGAGGTCTGGGCCTCTCTGCTTAGGCTGCTGCCCCCATGACCCGGCCTCGGATAAAGCGGATGAAGATGGATGGATGGATGAATAAATTAGTAGAAGTCTTTCTTTGATGCTGACAAGCATGTGGATATTCATCACAGTGTCTTCTGTTTTCTCAGTTATATATATTTATGCAGCTAAATAAGCTAATTAACATTTACACTTCTCTGGGTAAAAAATTAGTTTTTTCTGTTGATCCTATCATCAGAACATTTTGAAGCCTTTAATTTGTCCATCTATCCATTTGGTGTATCTCTTCATGTAATGTGGTAGGTATTTGTAGAGGAAGGATAGACAGTCACTGACACACGCTCAGATTGTGGCTTGTGATGGTTGACGGCTGACCACATGACCAATTGCAAAATCACCTCCATCAGGTACATAAAGTTTACAATACTTAAAAAAATAGTTTTTTTTAAATGAAAAATTCTTTTGAACTTTCCATAACTCATTATTTATAAACGTAATATAGTGTATTGTATAGTGTAATATAATGTGTAATGTGTAAACTTAATGCTAATTTCTAACTCTGTTAAATTTAATAAATTCTGTTTCCATGAATAGCTGGATGTTAAATGTAATTGTTACACTTTGTAAAACAGAACACCCATTTTATTAAAGATGAAATAATTTAGACAGTTTTTAACTCTCAGTGATGCTGCAGTGTTCATTTGACTTTGAGACCTGAAGCGGATAGAGTTTTGGACCCGTGCTAAGACATTTTTTCACAGATTCTTGAGCACTGTGTACCACATAAAATTGGTTCAAGGTCAGTATGCACAGCCAGAATTCATACATAAGGCGCACTGTTGATTTTTGTGAAAATTAGAGGAGTTAAAGTGCACCTTTATAATCCAAGAAATACAGTAATTCAATTCAATTCAATTCAATTTTATTTATATAGCGCCAAATCACAACAAATGTCGCCTCAAGGCGCTTCATAGATACAGAGAAAAGCCCAACAATCATATGACCCCCTATGAGCAAGCACTTTGGCGACAGTGGGAAGGAAAAACTCCCTTTTAACAGGAAGAAACCTCCGGCAGAACCAGGCTCAGGGAGGGGCGGCCATCTGCTGCGACCGGTTGGGGTGAGAGAAGGAAGACAGGATAAAAGACATGCTGTGGAAGAGAGACAGAGATTAATAACAGATACGATTCAATACAGAGAGGTCTATTAACACATAGTGAGTGAGAAAGGTGACTGGAAAGGAAAAACTCAATGCATCATGGGAATCCCCCGGCAGCCTACATCTATTGCAGCATAACTAAGGGAGGATTCAGGGTCACCTGGTCCAGCCCTAACTATATGCTTTAGCAAAAAGGAAAGTTTTAAGCCTAATCTTAAAAGTAGAGATAGTGTCTGTCTCCCGAATCCAAACTGGAAGCTGGTTCCACAGAAGAGGGGCCTGAAAACTGAAGGCTCTCCCTCCCATTCTACTTTTAAATACTCTAGGAACAACAAGTAGGCCTGCAGAGCGGGAGCGAAGTGCTCTAATAGGGTGATATGGTACTACAAGGTCATTAAGATAAGATGGGGCCTGATTATTTAAGACCTTGTATGTGAGGAGCAGGATTTTGAATTCAATTCTGGATTTAACAGGAAGCCAATGAAGGGAAGCCAAAACAGGAGAAATATGCTCTCTCTTTCTAGTCCCTGTCAGTACTCTTGCTGCAGCATTTTGGATTAACTGAAGGCTTTTCAGTGAGTTTTTTGGACATCCTGATAATAATGAATTGCAGTAGTCCAGCCTGGAAGTAATAAATGCATGAACTAGTTTTTCAGCGTCACTCTGAGACAGGATATTTCTAATTTTAGAGATGTTGCGCAAATGGAAGAACGCAGTCTTACATATTTGTTTAATATGTGCGTTGAAGGACATATCCTGGTCAAAAATGACTCCAAGGTTCCTCACAGTGTTACTGGAGGCCAAGGTAATGCCATCCAGAGTAAGAATCTGGTTAGATACCATATTTCTAAGCTTTTCAGCGCCGATTACAATGACCTCAGTTTTATCTGAGTTAAGAAGCAGAAAGTTAGTGGCCATCCAAGTCTTTATGTCTTTAAGACATTCCTGCAGTTTAACTAATTGGTGTGTGTTATCTGGCTTCATGGACAGATAGAGCTGGGTGTCATCTGCATAGCAGTGAAAATGTATGCTATGTCTTCTAATGATGCTGCCTAGGGGAAGCATGTATAATGTAAACAGAATTGGTCCTAGCACTGAACCCTGTGGAACTCCATAATTAACCTCAGTGTGTGAAGAGGACTCTCCATTTACATGCACAAATTGGAGTCTATTAGATAGATATGATACAAACCACTGCAGTGCAATACCTGTAATACCTACAGCATGTTCTAATCGCTCTAATAGGATATTATGGTCAACAGTATCGAATGCTGCACTAAGGTCAAGAAGGACAAGCACAGAGATGAGTCCACTGTCAGAGGCCATAAGAAGATCATTTGTAACCTTCACTAAAGCTGTTTCTGTGCTGTGATGAACTCTGAAACCTGACTGAAAATCTTCAAATAAACCATTCCTCTGCAGATGATCTGTTAGCTGTTTGACAACTACTCTTTCAAGGATTTTTGATATGAAAGGAAGGTTGGAGATTGGCCTATAATTAGCTAAGACTGCTGGGTCTAGAGATGGCTTTTTGAGTAAAGGTTTAACTGCAGCCACCTTGAAGGCCTGTGGTACATAGCCGATTATTAGAGATAGGTTGATCATATATAAGATCGAAGAATTAATCAATGGCAGGACTTCTTTGAGCAGTTTTGTAGGAATGGGGTCTAAAAGGCACGTTGATGGTTTGGAGGAAGTAATTACTGAAGTTAACTCAGAAAGATTAATTGGAGAAAAAGAGTCTAACTTAACATCAATGGTACTAAGAGTAGCTATAGATAATATTACATCTGTGGGATGATTATTGTTAATTTTTTCTCTAATGATAAAAATTTTATTTGTGAAGAAGTTCATGAAGTCATCACTAGTTAACGTTAAAGGGATGGTTGGCTCAAAAGAGCTCTGACTTTTTGTCAGCCTGGCTACAGTGCTGAAGAGAAACCTGGGGTTGTTCTTATTTTCTTCAATCAGTGATGAGTAGTAAGCTGTTCTGGCTTTGCGGAGGGCTTTCTTATAAAGCAACAAACTATTTCTCCAGGCTAAATGATGATCCTCTAAATTTGTGACACGCCATTTCCTCTCCAGATTACGAGTCATCTGCTTTAGGGTACGTGTTTGAGAATTATACCACGGGGTCAGGTACTTCTGATTAGAGACCTTAGTTTTCACTGGAGCTACAGTATCCAGAGTCGTACGTAGTGAGGAGGTGAAATTATTAACAAGATAATCGACCTCTGTTGGGGTAGCGTTCAGATAGCTGCTCTGCTCTGTGTTGGTACAGGGCATTGACGATGATAACAGTGGCTGGATTATATTCTTAAACTTAGTTACAGCGCTTTCAGAAAGACATCTACTTTGATAAAGTCCACTCTCCACTGCTGCGTAATCAATTATTGTAAATGTAAATGTTATCAAGAAATGATCAGACAGGAGAGGGTTTTCAGGAAACACTGTTAAATGTTCAGTTTCTATGCCATATGTTAAAACAAGATCTAGAGTGTGATTAAAGTGGTGGGTGGGTTCTGTTACATTTTGAGAGAAACCAATTGAGTCTAACAACAGATTAAATGCCATGTTGAGGCTGTCATTTTTAGCATCAACATGGATGTTAAAATCACCCACAATAATTATTTTATCTGAGCTCAGAACTAAATTAGATATAAAGTCTGAGAAATCAGACAGAAACTCTGTGTAAGGCCCAGGTGGACGATAGATGATAACAAGTAAGACTGGTTTCTGAGTTTCACAGCTGGGGTGGACAATGCTAAGCATCAGGCTTTCAAATGAATTAACAGTCTGTCTTGGTCTTTCATTAATTAATAGACTGGTGTGAAAAATTGCTGCCACACCGCCCCCTCGACCTGTGCTTCGAGATTTCTGGTAGTTAGAATGACTCGGGGGTGTTGATTCATTTAAACTAACATAATCATCCTGCTGCAACCAGGTTTCTGTAAGGCAGAGTAAATCAATTTGTTGATCAATTATTAAGTCATGTACTAACAGAGACTTGGAGGAGAGAGACCTAATATTTAATAATCCACATTTCACTGTTTTACTCTTTGGTTCAGATGTGGATACTGTATTGTTCTTTCTTTGTAAATGTTTAAGTTGTTTGTTGCTGGTTTTTAGTTTGTTTTTTGTCTTTTTGGAAGCAGACACAGTCTCTATGGAGATGGGTTTTTGGGGGGGTAGCAGGAGGAGAGAAGCTGCAGAGAGGCGTGTAAGACTGCAACTCTGCTTCCTGGTCCCAACTCTGGATAGTCATGTTTTGAGGGGTTTAATAAATTTGTTGATATTTCTAGAAATGAGAGCTGCTCCATCCAAAGTGGGATGGATGCCATCTCTCCTAACAAGACCAGGTTTCCTCCAGAAGGTTTGCCAATTATCTATGAAGCCCACATCGTTTCTGGGACACCACTCAGACAGCCAGCAATTTAAGGAGAACATGCGGCTAAACATGTCACTCCTGGTCTGATTGGGGAGGGGACCAGAGAAAACTACAGAGTCCGACATTATTTTGGCAAAGTTGCACACCGATTCAATATTGATTTTAGTGACCTCCGATTGGCGTAACCGGGTGTCATTACTGCCGACGTGAATTATGATTTTATTGAATTTACGTTTACCCTTAGCCAGCAGTTTTAAATTTCCTTCAATGTCGCCTGCTCTGGCCCCTGGAAGACAATTGACTATGGTTGCCGGTGTCTCTAGCTTCACATGTCTGAGAACAGAATCACCAATTACCAGAGTTTGACCCCCAGCGGGTGTGTCACCGAGTGGGGAAAAACGGTTAGACACATGAACGGGTTGGTGGTGTACCTGGGGCTTCTGTTTAGGACTACGCTTCCTCCTCACCGTTACCCAGCCGCCCTCTTTCCGCAGCTGCTTGGGACCTGCCGGGGAACAGCTAGCGGGGCCTACGCTATCTTCGGCTGCACCAGCTACAGGGGCCTGGCTAGCTAAGGGTGATAGCAGGGTGCAAAGCCGAGTCTCCAGTTCAGTAATCCTGGCCTCCAGAGCTGCAAATATGCTACATTTGTTACAGATATCATTACTGCTAAAGGAGGCCGAGGAGTAACTAAACATCTGACACAATGAGCAAGAAAGTGCAGAAGGGACAGGTGAAGTAGCCATGGTGCTAACGGGTCGGCTATGAGCTAAGCTAGCGAAACAGTACAGAGACAGTGAGTGAATACTTTGGCTATAAATTAGGTAATGAGTACACAGAAAGTGTGCTTCGGATGAAGCACGTGAAGATTATACTGTGAAAAAAGAATGTATTTAAAATTTGTTAATTAAACTGCTAAGCAAATAAGCTACTCAGAACACCACTGTGTTTGAGCAGGAACAGGAAGCGATACTATACCACAGAGCGAGCGAACACCAAGTGACAGCGCCACCGACAGGCAGTGTTGCCAACTCCTTAGTGAGAGAGAGAGAGAGTATGCATGTAATGCATGTAATGTAATGGTCTTCTAACAGGTACCATTCAGAAAGCATTAAATTGACTGTAGATCGTGCAAAACACAGCAGCTAGACATCTTCTAAAGACTAAGAAAAATTAACATATTGCATTAGAATTGATTTTAAGATTTTACTAATTACCTGTCCTTCATGGCCTGGGCTCAGAATATATACTAGAAGTGCTTCTCCTGTACCAGCAAGCACTTTGGTTATGGAAAGTTATATACAAATAATAATAATAATAATGATATTTTATTATTATTTTATCTACACTACTAAGTCTACCCACCTCTGTATGAGGTATGATGTTAGATGATGATGATAGATCATACAGACAAAAATATCAACTGATAAAGTTTGGTGAAGTTGTTTACATGTTCTTGAAGAACTTAATGAGTCCCATTGAGAATGGGAAGTTTTCTGATAAAACAAAGCCAGAGAGCCAATTACTTCTTAGTTCAGTGCTGGAAAAGTATTACTACAATACATTAAGACTTGTCTTTTCATTTGTTTTTTAATGAATACCATTTGAATGGATGTTGAATTAAATGTAACATTGTTAACTCTAGGTGGGTTTGCAGAATTGCACAAATACAGATATCTTTATTTTGTGGTCATATTTACACTTTATATTCTGATACTCTGCTGTAATTCCACTATAGTTTTCCTTATCTGGACTCACAAAAACCTTCACGAGCCAATGTACATATTTATTGCAGCTTTGTTAATCAACTCTGTTCTTTACAGCATGATTATCTATCCAAAGCTCTTATCTGATGTTTTGTCTGAAAAACAGATGATATCATATCCACTCTGTCTTTTCCAAGGTTTATCATATTACACCTCGGTTGGTTCAGACTTTTTACTGTTGGCAGCAATGGCATATGACAGGTATGTGTCTATATGTAAACCCCTGCAATATCCAGTTATTATGAATAGAATAACTATATATGTATGTCTGATTTTAGCTTGGCTTATACCTGCTTTTGAAACCTCAGTGATGGGTGTGTTGTATTCGAATGTCAAACTCTGTAGCTTTTCTCTGACAGGAATTTTTTGTAACAATTCACTTTACAAGCTTCAGTGTGTGCCCTCGGTCGCAATATCTATATATGGTATGGTCATGTTGATAAACATTGCCCTTCTACCTTTGATTTTCATACTATTTACATACATCAGGATTCTTAGAATATCTTACCATTGTTGTAGAGAAGTGAGGAAAAAAGCTGTAAAGACATGTTTACCCCACCTGCTGGTGTTAATCAACTTTTCCTGTGTTAGTTTCTTTGATATAATTATAGTTCGACTGGATTCTGATCTATCCAAACCTCTTCGTTTGACATTGACGTTTCAGTCAATTTTATTCCACCCTCTTTTAAATCCAATCATATATGGACTTAAAATGAATGAAATTTTCAAACATATCAAAATATTGTTATCAAGTTTAATAACACTGGTATTACTGCCCTATTATCAAATGTATGGCATATAATTTGAAATTGTAATGCAAACTAGATAATGGGGTACCTTTTCTCCGATTTTACATACTAGACAGAGGAAAAGAGATCAAATTTATAGAAATGTCATGACATTTATGTAAATGTTGATTTCTGTTCTTCTATTGATGACAACATAATGGTCATAAAACAAAGACAAACAATTTCTTAAACTGTTTCTGGTAATGTTTAAATTCTAAACAGCTTATATGCCTGCATTTCACATTTTCCCTTTTTTATTGTCAAAGATTTTTATTTACTATTGTATATTCACATAAAAATAACTTAGTAGAAGGAATCAATTAGTAGAAGTCTCTCTTTGATGCTGACAAGCATATGAATATTCATCACAGTGTCTTCTGTTTTCTCAGTTATATATATTTATGCAGCTAAATAAGCTAATTAAAATTTACACTTCTCTGGGCAAAAAATTAGATTTTTCTGTTGATCCTATCATCAGAACATTTTGAAGCCTTTAATTTGTCCATCTATCCATTTGGTGTACCTCTTCATGTAATGTGGTAGGTATTTGTAGAGAAAGGATAGACAGTCACTGACACACGCTCACGTTGTGGCTTGTGATGGTCGACGGCTGACCACATTACCAATTGTAAAATTACCTCGATCAGCTACATGAAGTTTACAATACTTAAAAAAATAACAAAAAAAAAAAATTCTTTTGAACTTTCCATAACTCATTATAAACGTAATATCGTTAAAAACCTTATCAAATCATAAATGGACTGGTACTTTTATAACACCCTTCTATGCACTCAAAGCACTTTCCACAAGAAGTCTTATTCACAAAATAACATATTGTGAATAAATAACATATTCATACAGCACTTTTACCATGACTAAGTGCTTTTAAAATGTTTTTATGGTTAAAATCTATTGTCAACAAGCGTGTTACTGTTAGGAATTTTTTACCCATACCTTAAAAAGTTTCACTTGATGACTGCAAATCTGAAAACCATTTTCATCTGAGCATGTCCTGTTTTTTGATTGTGATGTTCAAATTATTGGACAACTATGACTGGACAGAAATTGTCATGCATTTTCAGCAATTAAGAAATTAAATTTGTGACGTGACCCTTCGGCAGCGATGCCAGCATAGTTTCTAGCTCTGCTCACATAGTCACAGTTTTTCACGTATCCTGTCATACAAGTTAGTTATTTTGAGGCCTATCCTACTATGGACACCTCATTAACCAGAGACTCATGGAAAAGGGAGATTGTTCAATCTCCCTTAAAGAAGTTTAAAGAATCCTCCGTTACTAAGGATGACCTCAAAGAGGTTATCGCTAATGGCTTAAAGCTAGCACAAGTCCCTCAATGCAATAGTTGCCTCGGCAGTCAGAGAAGCTATGGACTCTGTCTTGGTCCCTGCTTTACATGACTTATGCACAGAGCTTCAAAAGACCAATGAAGTGGTAAATGATGTTAGATCGAGAGAGTGGCTACAATGGCTAAGTGTACTCAAGACCGAGTGGATTCAGTGCAAGCAGCTGCATGAGAGGACAATTCAATTCAATTTTATTTATATAGCGCCAAATCACAACAAAAGTCGCCTCAAGGCGCTTCATAGATACAGAGAAAAACCCAACAATCATATGACCCCCTATGAGCAAGCACTTTGGCGACAGTGGGAAGGAAAAACTCCCTTTTAACAGGAAGAAACCTCCGGCAGAACCAGGCTCAGGGAGGGGCGGCCATCTGCTGCGACCGGTTGGGGTGAGAGAAGGAAGACTGGATAAAAGACATGCTGTGGAAGAGAGAGAGAGGTTAATAACAGATATGATTCAATGCAGAGAAGTCTATTAATACATAGTGAATGAGAAAGGTGACTGGAAAGGAAAAACTCAATGCATCATGGGAATCCCCCGGCAGCCTACATCTATTGCAGCATAACTAAGGGAGGATTCAGGGTCACCTGGTCCAGCCCCCATATATGCTTTAGCAAAAAGGAAAGTTTTAAGCCTAATCTTAAAAGTAGAGATAGTGTCTGTCTCTCGAATCCAAACTGGAAGCTGGTTCCACAGAAGAGGGGCCTGAGAACTGAAGGCTCTCCCTCCCATTCTATTTTTAAATACTCTAGGAACAACAAGTAGGCCTGCAGAGCGAGAGCGAAGTGCTCTAATAGGGTGATATTGTAATACAAGGTCATTAAGATAAGATGGGGCCTGATTATTTAAAACCTTGTATGTGAGGAGCAGGATTTTGAATTCAATTCTGGATTTAACAGGAAGCCAATGAAGGGAAGCCAAAACAGGAGAAATACGCTCTCTCTTTCTAGTCCCTGTCAGGACTCTTGCTGCAGCATTTTGGATTAGCTGAAGGCTTTTCAGTGAGTTTTTTGGACATCCTGATAATAATGAATTGCAGTAGTCCAGCCTGGAAGTAATAAATGCATGAACTAGTTTTTCAGCGTCACTCTGAGACAGGATATTTCTAATTTTAGAGATGATGCGCAAATGGAAGAACGCAGTCTTACATATTTGTTTAATATGTGCGTTGAAGGACATATCCTGGTCAAAAATGACTCCAAGGTTCCTCACAGTGTTACTGGAGGCCAAGGTAATGCCACCCAGAGTAAGAATCTGGTTAGATACCATATTTCTAAGCTTTTCAGCGCCGAGTACAATAACCTCAGTTTTATCTGAATTAAGAAGCAGAAAGTTAGCGGCCTTCCAGGTCATTATGTCTTTAAGACATTCCTGCAGTTTAACTAATTGGTGTGTGTTATCTGGCTTTATGGACAGATAGAGCTGGGTGTCATCTGCATAGCAGTGAAAATGTATGCTATGTCTTCTAATGATGCTGCCTAAGGGAAGCATGTATAATGTAAACAGAATTGGTCCTAGAGTTCCTGTGGAACTCCATAATTAACCTCATTGTGTGAAGAGGACTCTCCATTTACATGCACAAATTGGAGTCTATTAGATAGATAGTAAATGGTAAATGTCCTGTATTTATATAGCGCTTTACTAGTCCCTAAGGACCCCAAAGCGCTTTACATATCCAGTCATCCACCCATTCACACACACATTCACACACTGGTGATGGCAAGCTACATTGTATCCACAGCCACCCTGGGGCGCACTGACAGAGGCGAGGCTGCCGGACACTGGCGCCACCGGGCCCTCTGACCACCACCAGTAGGCAACGGGTGAAGTGTCTTGCCCAAGGACACAACGACCGAGACTGTCCAATTCGGGGCTCGAACCGGCAACCTTCCGATTACAAGGCGAACTCCCAACTCTTGAGCCACGATCGCCCACAAGATATAATACAAACCACTGCAGTGCAGTACCTGTAATACCTACAGCATGTTCTAATCGCTCTAATAGGATATTATGGTCAACAGTATCGAATGCTGCACTAAGGTCTAGCAGGACAAGCACAGAGATGAGTCCACTGTCAGAGGCCATAAGAAGATCATTTGTAACCTTCACTAAAGCTGTTTCTGTGCTGTGATGAACTCTGAAACCTGACTGAAACCATTCCTCTGCAGATGATCTGTTAGCTGTTTGACAACTACTCTTTCAAGAATTTTTGATATGAAAGGAAGGTTGGAGATTGGCCTATAATTAGCTAAGACAGACAGATTGACTATCAATCTAAAGAAACAACTTGACCAACTCGCTACAAAGCTCACAGATCTGGAGCACAGGAGTTACAGGAATAACATCGGACTAATTATACTTACCAGAAATGACAGAGGGCTGTTGGCTACATCAAGGCTAATCTCCCTAATGCTGGGCATACACTGTGTGATTTTTGGCTAATTTTGAGACAATTTTTCAGTTTTGCAACCATTTTGGTGATCGGCCCGAGTTTCGCCTTCATCGTGTGTCGTGCATCGTGTAGTATACGTGGGGTAACGAGAAGCGATTAACACCTCATGACCAGCTCCCGATCATCTTTTTTTATTTGGTCGTAAGAAAATCAAACCTTTTTGAAATGCTGTCGGCCGTTGTGAGGGTGTCAACCCAGCCTCTCACACTGCGCATGCGCAAACACAGAAATGAAAGTGAAAAGATGGGGCAGCACAGCAGTGCAGCGTGTGATCTGGACACAAGAAGGCACAACTTGTATAACTTTGGCAAGCTCATCCGAGCCTTTTCGATGTGGCCTCACAATATTATCATGACCACAACAACCATGCATATAGTTGGATGGACATTGCTACTCAATCACAGCTGCCTGATCAACGTTTTTCATTAGCAATTTAGCAAAGTTGATGGTGGTGGTGTGCGTGTCTATGTGAGTGAAAGACAGAGAGGCAGGGACAGCACAAGAGCCAAAACAGTTCAGGGGGCCAGCCGTGCGGACAGCAACGGCGGCGACGGGCAACTAGTTCTCGGGGCCGACCGTGCACACGGCAATGGTGGCGGTGCAGACAAAACAAATTAGGAGGCCGGCCACGCGGAAGGCAGTGGTGGCAACAGAGCAAATCTGGAGGTCGGCTGAGATGCCAGCGGCGGCGACGAACTGTCTCAGGAGGCCGTGACGCCCAAGTAGAGGCCAGGAAAGCGGCCGGCAGAGGCGAAGCGGAACAGGATAAGCCGGAACTGATGACGGTGTGGCAACCGCAGGACCAGACGAGGCACGACCAGATGAGGCAGGACCAGACACTGAAGCTGGAACAGGCGAAGGCGAGGCTGAAGCTGGACCAGACGAAGGTGAGGCTGAAGCTGGACCAGGAAAGGCAAGGCTGGATGAAGACACAGAGGCTGGACCAGGCGTGGATGAAGACACAGAGGCTGGACCTGACGGCAGCGGGATGGCTGCGGAACCTGACGGCAGCGGGACGGCTGCGGAATCTGACGATGGTGATGCTGCAGTTGACGGTGATGCTGCAGTTGACGGTGATGCTGCAGTTGACGGTGATGCTGCAGTTGACGGTGATGCTGCAGTTGACGATGATGCTGCAGGCGGAGATGCGGATGCTGCAGGCGGTGATGCTGCAGGTGGTGATGTGGATGCTGCCGGTGACGGTGTAGAAGTCGCAGGGGATGATTCAGCAGGTGACGGCTGAACAGACTTCACCGGACCATCAGCAGACGCGAGGATGTGCTTGCTGGGTCCTCCAGGACTACCAGCAGACGTGGCATGAGGCTGGACGGGCTCCTCAGGTCCTCCAGCAGACGTGGCATGAGGCTGGATGGGCTCCTCGGGCCCTCCAGCTGACGACACTGAGGCTGGACGGCGACTCGGGCCCTTGAACTCTCAAGGGGTGCTGAGAGCAGAGACTATTTAGGTGAGTTTTCCGGTGGAGCTGCTGGCGCTGGCATCTTGACCTCTAGGGGTCCAGAGTTGGCTGGTGACTGACACCCAGCCTCTGGTGAGGCCCTAGAGGGATTAACTGTCTCTGAGGTGGCCAGCTTAAGAGAACCAGCAGATGTAATGATGAAGTGTGTTCCCTGCTCGTAATGAGACTGTGAGGATGGTGACTGGATGAACGAGTGGGTGGGCTGCTGAACTAGTGGCAACTGAACTACAGGTAGCGAAGATGATGGTAGCGGAGGTGTAACAGGTGGTGGAGTGGTTGACTGAACTGAGGGCAGCTGGGCTGCTGACTGAACTGAGGGCAGCTGGGCTGCAGACTGAACTGAGGGCAGCTGGGCTGCTGACTGAACTGAGGGCAGCTGGGCTGCAGACTGAACTGTGGGCAGCCGGGCTGCAGACTGAACTGATAACTGTACTGCTAACTGTGTTACAGACCCCACATTAAATTGTGGTGAAGGTGTGGATGGGGGGATATGGTCAGGAAAAACTGTTTCAGGGAAGTTTATTGCTTTAACTGAAGGAACCGATGCAGACGAAAAGGCTCCCCTAACATAGTCATTCCCTAAACTCGTAGTGCTAGACTCAGTAACTCCAGGTTTAGAAACAATAGCGTGAACACAGTCATTAACCCTGAATGTGGGCTCAGCAAAGGCAGTCTTTGGAGCAGTGGCCACGGGTGCGACGGAAAAATCATTGTTATCTTCAGAAGACACACAAAAAATAGCTCCAGAAAGTGCAGTCACAGAACCTGACGCAGCAGAAAAAGTGTCCCTTTCACTCACCACAGCCAGCTGCTTATATGTCCTGACATCTGGCTGGGGAGTGCCGCGCCGGCGGTGCGAACGTCGCTTCCTCCTTGGAGACGGCTCCGACAGGCCGGGAAATTCCTCGTCCGGCGGGTCGGATGGCACGTCCTCCATCGAAACGAGTGGGCGAACGGTAGCAGTGGGAGGGTGAAGGTGAAGCTCGTGAAGAACAATAAGCCCAATAACCAGGGGTAACCGGAAATAAGTTGTTGTAGCTTGTCTTCCACAGCATAGAAAAACGCTTCTCCCTCATGCTCTACCCACAGATAGATTAACCTTGAAGCGGAGTCAATAACGGCCTCCTGAAGCTCGCTGGGTGGGTTGAATGCCGCTGGATCCATATCTGGCTGGTCCGTACTGTCACGGCGAGTTGAGTGAGCCGTGTGGAAGAAAGAAAAGGAGGATCCAAACGCAGGCACTTGTAAAGGTGTGAGGGTGGTTTATTAAACACAAAATAAAAATGGAACAGAAGGCTATCTAAACTGAGAACAACTAAACTAGTGAACACAAACCAGGACATGATCATGAAGGAGGATGAGCCGCGGAGAATGACGACGGATGACAGCAGGGAGAACACACAGATGAAGCATGGTGGATACACAGACGGACCAGCAACTACAATAACAGAGGACGCGACTTAAATACACACAGAGAAACACAGGGAGATTAAACACAGGTGGTGGACACAGCTGGGAGTAATTAACGGGACGCGACAAGAGGTAAAACTGAACACATTCACAAGAGATGCAGACCTTCACAATAAAACAGGAAACAAGACTTCACTACACAAAGACGCCGACTTGACACTGAGAGACAGACTGAATATAACACATGGAACCTAAATGCTAAACATGAGACACAAATCCTGAAACACAAATAAACAGAAACATGGAACTAACAATAATAATCATCGTAGCCTCAGAGAACAAAACAATCAACCAAAACATACGAACACAAAACGCTGGGTCGAAACTGACCCAAAACCATGACAGAACGACTCTTAGAGCTCTGGTACATGAATGGCAGAGGAACCAGACAAACACAGTTGTGTGGCTTAAAAGTACTTTAGTGATGTTAAGCCTTTTAAAATATTTTTTTTAACAACACAGAATTACAACAGGTTTTAACAGATCTTCAAAAATAAAAAATTCCCCCAAAGTAGCAAAAAAATAGAATAAAATAAAATTGTGCACAAGTAAAGAATTAGTCTTTTTTAAGTCCAAATAGTAACGGTGGGGCCCATGGCAACGGGTGTATTGCAATAGAGTCCATCCGATGAGGAGTGTGTGTGTGTGATTGTTTGTCCTACCGTACTACTTGTACAGTAGAGGATTGTAGTCGATCAATGTGCAAATGATTGTGCGTGTGTATGTATATCGTCTCCTAGGATCTTGGGTTGGCTCGCCGTCCAGTGAACACTGGAACACTCTGGGTTCTGGAATCGCTGACCTAGTCTTTGGATTCGTCCCATATAAAAACCTGACCTATAAACAATGGTCCAATATATGTCACGAACAATTTAAGAATAACTCTCACAAATTAAACTAAAGTAGTGTCACACTGCAGTAACTACTATTCAGATCAGCTATCATCAATTCAATCATTATCAGTTCAGTCATGTTGTACAACATTAAGATATCAAGTTTCAAAGTTGAAAGTAAGTCTTCAAAATTTAGTTGTAACCTGTAGCCATTCTGCGTTCCTCTGTTACTGCCTCATTTGAGTTTTGGACAAAATGCTGTTATTATGTGTAATGATAATCGCAAACACTGAAATATATTTCTTGCACACAGAAATGAATTTTGTTTGGCAAAATAATTTTCTCCTCAACATGCAACATTTGCGCTTGCAATTTTTTTTTTAGGTGTGCTCAGAATAGAGGCACTAAAATAATGCCATAGAAATATAGAGATAAAATCAAAAGTAGTGAAAAGCGGCCAATTATACCCTGGACCCCAGAGGGTTAATGTCATGGTCCTGGGTCTTTTGATCCAGTTTTTTTTAGTTTTCATACATTTTTGATCATTCTGTATTATTTGGTTCCTAGGTTATTCTGTTCACTATGGTTTTGTCATGGTCCTGTGTTCTTTTGACCCAGCGGTCTTAGTTTTTTTGTGTTTTTGTATTCTGTTCTTTATTTATTCTGTGATTCCTAGGTTGTTCAGTTTTGTTTATGAGATTTCCCCTCGTGACCTTACCCCATGTGTCTCCACGCATCTGTGAGTCCCCATGCCTTGTTTCCTCTCCTTATGTTTTATCCCATGTTTTCCCCAGCCTGTTATGTCTGTGCTCTCCCCGTGTTCTCTCCTGCCCTTCTGTCTGCGCCCCTGTGTACCTCCTGTTTTACTTTGACAGTCTCCCGTCAGTATGAGTCAGTGTTGAGTTACTCCTGCCATGTCTTGTTATGATTATCAGTGTCAGCTGTGTTCCCCATGTGCTCCTACTTTCCTCGTTGACCCTCTGTGTATTTATGTCCGCGTCTCCCTCAGTTCTGTGTTGCGTTCTCCCTCCTAGCTGTGTGATCCTCCCTGTGTCTCCTGGTGCACATTATAATTATTTTTTCCCAGTTTAGTTTTGTATTGTTGGTATGATCTGTTTTCCCAGCAATAAAGCTGTGCTTTTGAGTTTAAGTTCTGTCCCCGTGAGTTTGCGTTTGGGTCCATTCCTGCCTGCCACACAGCCGAATCATGACAGGTTTATTAGATTTCCCCTTGTGTCTTTGCCCTCTGTCTCCCCCTGTGCACCTATGTTTATTTAGTTGTGTGAGTCCTTGTGCCTTGTTTCCCATCCTTGTGTTTTATTCCATCATGTTTCCCCAGCCCGTCAGGTCTGTGCTCTCCCTCGTGTTCCCGTGCTCCATGTAGCCTGCTTCTCCTCCACTCACACATCATGTTTCCTGTTTTATTGTAAAGGTCCCATGTTTTCATGTTCATTCCGTTTAGTCTAGCTTCCCCTGTCTCGTTATGGTTATTCGTATCGGCTGTGCGTGTCCTCGCGTCCCTGTCATCCCTCTGTGTATTTAGGTCAGCGTCTCTCTCAGTTCGGTCCTCCCTCATGGCTGCGTGTCTCTCCCCGTGTTTCCCTGAGTAATTAGATTAGATTAGCATTAGAATTTCCCAGTTTAGTTTAGCATTGTCTTGTATCGCCTTTTCCCCCATTCAGTAATAAAGCTGTATTTTGAGTTAAGTCCCGTTTTCCATGAGTTTGTGTTTGGGTCCTCTCCTGCCAGCACAATGATGTTTCATGACAGTCAAATGAGAAGCTTGGCTCCTAGTGGTCTGCAACGCTGCAAAGTAAACACAGGTTCAGCATTACTGATACTGAGTACAGATTTTGATACTTTTAACTTATTAAGGCAGCTAATATGGCAGAGAGCCGTGTGTCTTGATTTATCAAATAAATCATCATCAATTTGAAAATTCTGAGCACATTTTAATGACAATTAAATCACCTTCCACAAGAAATAGTTAACACAATAAAACAGACCTGTCAGCTTGCCATATATTTAGGAACTGGGTTTCTTTAAGACTTGGAATGTAAATGTAAGTGTCCTTTTTTCTTTTGGTCAACTTCTGTTAATTATTGTGCTATATAAATAAAGTAAACTTGACAGTAAACACAAAAAGGTTATTATATTCAGATATTTTTCATAATTCAAAATTGAGTAAACATGGAAATGACGGAATAGATTGACTGAGTACAATTCAATGGTCCATCTTGGTGGAACAGAACCAAAGCTATGAGAGGGATTACTGCAGAATCCCCCCGGACCCAAGATGCTGGTGGTGGAGATTGCTTGAATGGAAAAGTGGGAGTGATAAAACTTAGATTTAGCTGGCAGCACCTGGGAATGCACAGATATGAATATTCACCTATATCTTGTCGTGGAATTTTTAAAAAATGAAATACAAACACTTGATGAGTGTCTTTGAAGTGAGTTTTATTTACGTTGCAGCAAGAGAGAGAGTCCAGTCAGTCAAAGTCAAGCCAGCGTCTCTAAAGCGGAAGCAGAGCTGGGCTTCCCTTATACAGTCAGGCACACAGACACACAACTCTCATAACTTGTAGCACAACTTATCATTTCCATATAAGGTGTTGATGGTTTATACCTTGGTTCTTCCTTGGAACACACACAGCATCTACTCCGTGAAAGCAGTAAAGCAGTAACAGTCATACCCACAGAGGGATATGTTTTGCAGATTATCATGTTCTAGGGTGGTCTTGCTGTGATGACTGTCTGTCCCACTATGGTTCAAATAAGCCTGTTATATGTGTTATTGTCAGAACAGGTGATCAATACACTAAGGAAAAATAAATTTTCATTATCTCTCTCTACACATTAAAATATCATATGAATCTCTAAGATAATTACGGTAAGGTAATCGGTCTGATAAAATAACAGCTATGATGACTAATTGGGTTGTTATAATACTACAATTTCAAACTCGATAAATATTAACCAGGAAAATTCTTGATACCATATTAGATATCATGGGGAAGATTCTGAACCCACCCTGCAACAACAAAAGTAATGGCAAAGATGTCATATCATGAAAAAAAAAAGTTTAAATTTTCATCTACTTTTCCCAATTATATATTTATTATAGTTAGATCTGACAAAAGAAAAATTTAAGATTGAGTTTAGAAGTTTCATTTGTTTTACAAATTATTTATATAAGTTAATTGCAGACTGTGAAGGTAGATTTTATAACATATCTGTCTGTAAAGGTGTTAATATTTTTCATGAAATGGTAAAATATTGTAGTTTCATTTCAAAACATTTGACATGTTTTTTAATGTTCTGTTGTTAATAATATTGTGGGTTTATGAAAATTTCTACATACATCTGTTTGGTTAATAACTCACACTCACCGATATAATATGACAAGTGGTGAAGATGCAGGTCCTTGGGCAACAGTTACAAAGTGTTACCACTTATTCCTTTAATGGAGAATCTATGTTTCACTATGTTCCACTAGCATATCATAAATAAGAATTAGCAATAATGTAAAAATGAAGAAATATAAAAGTTTAAAGACATTAATCTGAAAATTGATTTAATTACCTATCATTTTACCTATGGCAGAATGAATATGTTTATGTTAAAACAAGTGCATACATTTTTCATTAATTGCTTCTCCAAAGCTCCTAGGTTGTAACCAAAACTCTGTAGCTCTGAAACTGTCGATATTACATCCTGTTTAGATGAGCATTGTACGGAGCACTGCAACATACAACTTAAAAAAATAAATGTGTGAAATGAATTAAAACTATGTCATTTATTTTGCTTAAATATGTTTTCTTTAAAAAGATTGATTACTCTGTTAGACTTGTAATTATGAGAAACTAAAGAAAAACTTGTTGAGGAATAGTATATTTAAAAAATAAACTTAGAACTTGTTTGTCCTATTATCAATATGAACTATACCTGCGAAAAATAATAGCAATAATTTATGAATAATTAAATGAGTAAAAATGACATTTTTATGTTTTACTTTTTGATTATGTTAAATGAAAAACATTTTCAGTAACTTCAGCAAACTGATTACATAACAATTATGGCACATTAGCATTCATAGTTAATACACGTAATGATTCTGGGATGACAAAAGAATCTTTTTAGCTGTTTAGAAATTTCCTTCATTTTGAGCCCATAAATGAATGGATTAAACAATGGATGATAGAGTAATAATTGTAATGTCATTAGTAATCGAGCAACTTTTGGAAAATCTGATTCCACTCGAGCTATGCCTACATCATAGATACTTAAACAGGAAATACTGATTAAAACTAACAGATGGGGTAAACAGGTCTCTGCAGCTTTCTTCCTAATTTCTTTACAACTTTGATAAGAAACAATAAATATTATTGTGTATGTGAAAACTATGAAGATCATAGGAAGTATTACAAGATCTAGTAATGCAACCACACCAAAGATGGTAATTAATCTTGATCTTTGACACTGAAGAGTGTAAACTGCATTGTTACAAAATATTCCCTTTAAATTAAAGTTACACAATGTTGCTTCAGCACTCCCTATTGCTTGGACTGCAATATGAAAAGCAGGTATAAGCCAAGATACGACCAGGAAAATGATCACAGTAGTTTTGTTCATGATAGTTGGATATTCAAGAGGTTTACAAATAGCCACATATCTGTCATAGGCCATGGCTCCCAAGAGAAAGAACTCTGAACTGCCTAAAGTGTAAAACATAAAAAACTGAAAGAGACAGGCTGAATATGTTGTGACTTGTTTTTCAGATAAAAAGTCAATCAGAAGTTTTGGATAAATATTTGTGCTGAAAAGGAGACAGTTCAGTAGCAAAGCTGCAATGAAAATGTACATAGGCTCATGAAGGTTTTTATGAATCCAGATCGCATACACGATGGTAGAATTACTGCATATTATTATAATGTACAATGTAAAGATAATACAGAAATAAACATATCTGTACTTGTTAACTTCAATGTATCCATCTAGAGTTACATATGTGGTATTTAACTCCTCATCCATGAATTTAAAAAAAAATGCTACAAAACAAATATAGCAGCATAACCAGTTTATTTGACGAAATAAAATCAAAATTGCACTAAAATGCAACCTGTGTTGTCTGTATTATTCTTTTAAAGATATCAGAACTTCAAATACAAGTACACTCATCAATCAAATGCATATAGTCAATCATATGTATGTGGACTGAAGAAGAGTTTTATTGGTTTGCTTCAACCTTGAGGGAGCTGAACTGTGAAAGTCGGTTACATCATTGTTCAGCCTCTTTTACTTGAGGATTTAGTAGTTACAACTAATGGACAATAAGTTGCAGCTAACAATAACAATGATCAGCCAACTTCTATTAATCTAGTATAGAATTTTAATAATGTAGCAAGATTTTATTGTTGAATGTATCCTGGCTTTTGTGCACTCGGGTTCATATCTTATTCTATCAGGAGTTTTTATTTGGTTTCCATTTTAGGTGGTGTGGTCTTATGCCTTGTGTACATTTTCAGTGTAAAAAAAAACTTGGATAACTAGCATACTAAATAATAATAATAATCATAACATAATAATAATTAAAAAAAAAACTTTAACTAAAACAAGGACATCAAGCTTATGCATTACAAATGTCCAACTTTTCATACATTGTTTTATTTATAGCCTATAAGTAAAACCTATGTGTATATATATATATAGTGTGTGTATATATATATATATATATATATATATATATATATATATATATTGGGCCCTTAGTAATTCTCAAGTTCCTTGTGTTCCTTCTTCCTGATGTTGCCGTCATTTGGAGCCACCACCATTTTGTCCGTCTGTATGTTGAAGTCCCACAGGAACTTAGCTCGGTCATTCTCCACCACCCTAGGGAGCATCTCCCATTTTGACCATGGGACTTTAAGGCCATATTCAGCACATATGTTTTTATATACCATGCCAACCACTTGGTTATGGTGTTCCATGTATGCCCTGCCTGCTAGCATCGTACACATTGCTGTTATGTGCTGGATTGCTTAGAGGCATCTTTACACAGCCTGCACATGGGGTCTTGCCTGCCCATATGAAAAAGATATATATAAATCTTAAGTTTGTATCTGTTGTGTGAAACTTGTATGAAAAGCATACAAGAGTGAAAACAGATATTATACTAGATACTATTTCTTTTCTATATGGGTGGTGTGATAGACCCCAGCTTCTATCAATCTTGTACTCAGAGCGTGTTCTTTCGCTTAGCATACAGCCTCAGGGTGCTGGATTTGGGGTGAAACCCTCCATGCATGGTCAGAGTCTCCTGGTCATGATGTCACTGACTTCTATCTCCACCATTGGCCAACTTATTATGCCAGCAGGGTACCTGATCAAGGGCAGGGCGTAGGTGTTGATAGCCCAGATCTTGTTCTTACCATTCAACTGACTCCTCAGGACTTGCCTGACCCTCTGCAGGTACTTGGTGGTTGCAGCTTTTCTAGCAGCCTCTTCGTGGTTCCCATTTGCCTGTGGGATCTCCAGGTACTTGTAGCTGTCTTCAGTGTTTGCAATGTTGCCTTCTGGTAGTTCCATTCCCTCAGTTCTGACTACCTTCCCTCTCTTCGTTATCATCCAGCTACACTTATCCAGTCCGAACAAAATTCCGATGTCATTGCTGTATATACTTGTGGTGACTACTGAAGGCTGGAAGAATGTATTTTGGACTGAGTAATCAAAATTTTAAATCTTCTGTTCATCATGCAAGGTCTTTGTATGCCATTGGGTCAGCGAAAGGATGGTTCCAGAGTGTGTACCATCAACTGCCAAACATAGAGGAGGAAGTATGATATAGAGATTATAGAGAGTGAAAGGCACCCTGAACCAAAAGGGCTACCACAGCATTCTGGAGCGCAATGCAATCCCCTCTGGTATGCACCAAGTTGGTCAGGGATTCATCTGGACTCTAGATGGCGGCGCGTGAACAACGCGAGGCTCAGTGTCTCTCCAGAATCTGCTATTTAGCGGTTTTTTATCTACTTTTGACCGGATTATTCATCCAGAATTGCTGTGCGTTGCTGACCTACAGCAGACAAGAGCTTCTGGACATCTGGACTCATAACTCCAACAGTTTTATCGCCTATCTCAGACTCATCCCAGAGATCTCCAAAACACCGGAGGCTGCCCACTCTCCCCAGCCGGGCGGAAGTGCACGCAGACGGCGCCGAGATCGTAAACAAAGGCGAGGTAGGCACGGAGGGCTACGGGCTAAGCTAAAGCTAACACCACACCGGCTGCCTTTACCCAGTATCTTCCTTGCCAATGTCCGTTCTCTGGCAAACAAAATGGATGAGATACGGCTCTCCATCACTAACAACAGACGAATTATGGACTCAAATGTCATGTTTTTCACCGAAACATGGTTGAACAACAGCTGCCCGGACAATGCTATCGAGTTAGCAGGACGCCACACACACCGAGCCGACAGGCTAGCAGATGACTCCGGCAAGACCAGAGGTGGAGGTTTGTGCATTTATATTAACAATGCTTGGTGCATGAACTCCACTACTACTGAGAGTCACTGCTCACCTAATGCGGAGTTTTTAATGGTCAAATGCAGACCTTATTATCTCCCCAGAGAACTCACTTCGATCATACTCACTGCAGTGTATATACCCCCCGACGCTAATGCTAGGTTGGCCATGAAAGAACTTTCTGCAGCCATTAACAAACACCAGAATAAACACCCCGAGGCTGCTTTTATTGTTGCTGGCGACTTCAACCACACCAACTTAAAGACAGTCCTCCCCAGATTCCACCAACATGTCTCCTGCCACACCAGAGGAGACAAGACTTTAGACCATGTGTATTCCAACCTGGCTGGAGCCTACAAAGCAACACCCCTCCCCCACATTGGACAATCGGACCATCTCTCCCTGTTCCTCACACCTCGGTATTCACCACTCATCCAACGTGTGAAACCTGCTGTGAGGACAATTAAAGTGTGGCCAGAGGGGACAGACGCAGTGCTCCAGGACAGATTTAAAAACACAGACTGGAATATGTTCACCCACACAGACCTGGACCAGTACGCCTCATCTGTACTGGATTACATCTCCGAAACCACAGACAGTGTCACCACCCAGAAACGGATCACCATGTACCCCAACCAGAAGCCTTGGATGAACCGGGATGTTCGTCTCCTCCTGAAGGCCCGCAACACTGCCTTTAGGTCAGGAGATGCACACGCCTACAGTACAGTCAGGGCTAATCTAAAGAAGGGCATCAAAAAAGCCAAACACCACTACAAAAAGAAGGTAGAAGAACACTTCTCCAACTCCAACCCCCGACGCATGTGGCAAGGACTCCAGACCATTACAGACTACAGGACCACCAAACCCTCCCCCGCATCCTCTGATGTCTCCTTCCTCAACGAGCTCAACAACTTTTATGCTCGTTTTGAGCGAGGGAATCCAACAACCACAACCAAAACAGACATGACGCCAGACCACCAACCTCTGACTCTCTCCCCCACCGATGTAGGAGCGGTGCTGAGCAGGATCAATGTCCACAAGGCTGCAGGTCCTGATGGCATCCCCGGGCGTGTTCTCAGAGCGTGTTCTGGGGAGCTTGCAGGAGTGCTCGCAGACATATTCAACCTGTCCTTGGCCCACGCTGTGGTACCGGCCTGCTTCAAATCCACCTCCATCGTCCCGATACCCAAAAACTCCAACCCATCTTGCCTCAATGACTACCGCCCAGTAGCACTCACCCCCATCATCACTAAGTGCTTAGAGCAGCTGGTCCTAGCACACTTCAAATCCTGTCTCCCCCCCACCCTGGACCCCCACCAATTCGCATACCGCCAGAACAGGAGCACAGAGGATGCAGTCTCCATCGCACTGCACTCTGTCCTCTCACACCTGGACAACAATAACACATACGCCAGAATGCTGTTTATAGACTTCAGTTCAGCATTCAATACAATCCACCCCTGACAACTCATCAGAAAACTGACAGACCTGGGCATCAGTTCCCTCATCTGCAAATGGTTACTGGACTTCCTGACCAACCGCCCCCAACATGTCCGGCTGGATAACCACTGCTCATCTACAATCACAATGAACACCGGTGTACCACAAGGCTGTGTGATGAGCCCTTTCCTCTACTCCCTCTTCACCCACGACTGCAGACCTGCTGATGGTTCCAACACCATCATTAAGTTTGCAGATGACACCACGGTGATTGGCCTCATCAGTGACAACGATGAGGCCGCCTACAGGGAGGAGGTGGATCGTCTGGCTGAGTGGTGCGACAGAAACAACCTGCTGCTTAACACAGAGAAGACCAAGGAGCTCATCGTGGACTACAGGAGGAATGCTGACCCACATCCACCCATCCACATTAAGGGGACGGCTGTGAAGCGTGTGAGCAGCTTCAAGTTCCTGGGAGTCCACATCTCCGAGGATCTCATCTGGACGACCAACTGCTCCAAGCTGGTCAAGAAGGCTCACCAGCGCCTCTTCTTCTTGAGGACTCTGAGGAAAAACCACCTGTCCTCAGACATCCTGGTGAACTTCTATCGCTGTACCATCGAGAGCATCCTGACCAACTGTATAACAGTCTGGTATGGGAACTGCTCTGCCTCGGACCGGAAGGCGTTGCAGAGGGTCGTGAAAACTGCCCAGCGCATCGCCGGAGCACCACTTCCTGCCATAAAGGACATCTACAGGAAGCGGTGTCTGAAAAGGGCTGGGAAAATCATCAAAGACCCCAGTCACCCATCACATGGACTCTTCACCCTCCTGCCCTCTGGGAGGCGCTACAGGAGCCTCCGGACTAAGACCACCAGGTACCGGAACAGCTTCTTCCCCACAGCTGTCAGACTCCTGAACTCTGCCTCCTGACATCTGACCCACGTTAAACTCATGGACTGGACATACACACACCCACAACCACCTACACACACACACAATGGACAACCGTACCCTCAAACACACAATAATAACATGGACTGAACCACCATTCACAATCACTAGCACTTTATATAGCCTCTGTAGAAATTATCCACATATCTCACTTATCTTAACTGCACTACTGTATAGTTCTGTGTAAATAATCATACGATAATTTTTAATCCTACAATCCTACAACTGTTTATAACTTGCATAGTTCACATTTCTGTATAACTGTATATCTCAGATTTCTGTATAGTTTTTTTATTTTTTTATTTTCATATTTATATCCTGTTCATAGCCTGTACATAGCTGTACATAGCTTGTAGGGGTGCAACGATACTCGTATCGATATTGAACCGTTCGATACAGTACTTTCGGTTCGGTACGCATATGTATCGAACAATACAGCATTTTTAATTTATTTTATCAACTTTCCTTCTGACGGTGCTGTCTGTGTTGAGCGCTCAGTGGATCTGCGCTCGACAGTGCAGCCCAGGCGGAGTAGTCGAACACAGATTCACTGAGCGCAGGGCAAGCTAGCGAGACAGAAGTTAAGCTCTCCTTGCAACATGGCAAATTGAACCTCCCCCACCCTCATTCAGATCTGGCATTTGGAACTATTTTGGTTTTCATGTGATGTATGACCCTGAAGGTAAGCACGTCATTGACTAAAGTAAAACAGTATGTTGGATGTGCCAGCAATGTTCAATTACATGAGTGGGAACTAGTGTGTTAGCGCAGTTAGCTCGTTAACGTGTTGGCTGTCCAGCCCCGTGCACAGGGCAATCCGTGGTAGCTCGTTAAAGGAGATTTGCCGTGTTGTGGCGTTAACCTCATTTCAGATTAACGCTGACAGCACTAGTGGGAACACAACGAATATGACTGCACATTTATGCCGACATCATCCTAGTGCAAAGACAAGTGGAAGCAGACAAAAACAACAAGCAGGCATGCTACAAACTTTAGCCGAGTCATTTAGACAGCCGTTAGCACATGATTCTCCTTATGGGGACCTGATATGTTTAATATGCTGCTGAGAATATAGCCCAGAAGAAGCGTATAGTATAGCTTTTATTTTGGAAAGAGCCATTTCTCTGTAATAAACTCTCTTTTCCAAAGATGAGTGATTCCTCAATCAGATACAGGGCTCGCAAAATCGCAAGCCCGATGTCCCGGGCTAGCGATTTTTCCAGTCGGGCTGCCCTGCCCGTCGGCCTATCGTAGGAAGGAAAAATATATGTCAATGCTTTTGCATTCTTTCGGAAATGTAGCTGGGTAATTATGTCATTGGCATTGGTGAGCCACTGTCAATATGTGACATATTGAAATCGCGTTTGAATTTGCGCTTGTTTTTTGCTTTCACTTTGCAATCGCGCGAACTGTGTATATAGAGCGACAGCACTGATTGGTGAGTGATGATAATTTGCGCACCAATTCCTCTGACATCGTCTTATCAATCGTTAGCTTACTATGCAAACATGACAAGTGAAATCTCCCGCAGCTTAAACATGTGAGAGGTTGATCGCGCAGAGGATTGCTGAGCGTTGTGTGAGTGCGTGTGTAAAAGCAGCAGGATATATAATTTAGTTCTGCTGAGCCAAATAAGACAGGTCAGGGTGAAGAAGTGACAGCCAAAGAAAAGCTTACCACAAAACGGAAAAGTTATGACAAATCAGACTATAAGGCAAAAAGAAAGTGCAGCTTTATGGTTTCATGGACAAACGAATTTCTGTGGCTGCAATATGACGAGCTAAATAACCAGGGCTGCACATAAGTGGTCCGCAGGTGCGCATTCGCTGTCAAAATAAAAAAACGCGCACAAGATAAGAAGTTGCAACGCGTGTTTGCATACATAAGATTTTCTGGAGGAGGACAGACATTTGTTTAGAACTCTTAAAGATGTCGAAGAAGCAAGCTCCTTTAAGCAATTACTGTGATGTTCCTCCACCTCAAAAGAAATGTCAGAAGGAGTCCGAACCACAAATGAAGCGCATATTCTCGGAAAAGTGGTTGCAGGAGGTGAGCTGGCTTTAAACAAATGATGAACGCACAGAGATGTGGTGCAGAATGTGCCGTGGAAATTTAATAAATGACAAATTAATAAAAAGGCATGAACATTTTTTGTATCGAAAAAATATCGAACCGTGACACCAAAGTATCGAACCGAACAGAACCGTGAATTTTTTGTATCGTTGCACCCCTAATAGCTTGTACTCACTACAGCCTGTACATACTTATAGTTATAGAATATTCCTAACATATTTCATACCGTGTACATTATAACATACCATAATAGACCCATTTCTGTAACATACTTACATATCTATTAGGGGTGCAACGATACAAAAAATTTACGGTTCTGTTCGGTTCGATACTTTGGTGTCACGGTTCGATATTTTTTCGATACAAAAAATGTTCATGCCTTTTTATTAATTTGTCATTTATTAAATTTCCACGGCACATTCTGCACCACATCTCTGTGCGTTCATCATTTGTTTAAAGCCAGCTCACCTCCTGCAACCACTTTTCCGAGAATATGCGCTTCATTTGTGGTTCGGACTCCTTCTGACATTTCTTTTGAGGTGGAGGAACATCACAGTAATTGCTTAAAGGAGCTTGCTTCTTCGACATCTTTAAGAGTTCTAAACAAATGTCTGTCCTCCTCCAGAAAATCTTATGTATGCAAACACGCGTTGCAACTTCTTATCTTGTGCGCGTTTTTTTATTTTGACAGCGAATGCGCACCTGCGGACCACTTATGTGCAGCCCTGGTTATTTAGCTCGTCATATTGCAGCCACAGAAATTCGTTTGTCCATGAAACCATAAAGCTGCACTTTCTTTTTGCCTTATAGTCTGATTTGTCATAACTTTTCCGTTTTGTGGTAAGCTTTTCTTTGGCTGTCACTTCTTCACCCTGACCTGTCTTATTTGGCTCAGCAGAACTAAATTATATATCCTGCTGCTTTTACACACGCACTCACACAACGCTCAGCAATCCTCTGCGCGATCAACCTCTCACATGTTTAAGCTGCGGGAGATTTCACTTGTCATGTTTGCATAGTAAGCTAACGATTGATAAGACGATGTCAGAGGAATTGGTGCGCAAATTATCATCACTCACCAATCAGTGCTGTCGCTCTATATACACAGTTCGCGCGATTGCAAAGTGAAAGCAAAAAACAAGCGCAAATTCAAACGCGATTTCAATATGTCACATATTGACAGTGGCTCACCAATGCCAATGACATAATTACCCAGCTACATTTCCGAAAGAATGCAAAAGCATTGACATATATTTTTCCTTCCTACGATAGGCCGACGGGCAGGGCAGCCCGACTGGAAAAATCGCTAGCCCGGGACATCGGGCTTGCGATTTTGCGAGCCCTGTATCTGATTGAGGAATCACTCATCTTTGGAAAAGAGAGTTTATTACAGAGAAATGGCTCTTTCCAAAATAAAAGCTATACTATACGCTTCTTCTGGGCTATATTCTCAGCAGCATATTAAACATATCAGGTCCCCATAAGGAGAATCATGTGCTAACGGCTGTCTAAATGACTCGGCTAAAGTTTGTAGCATGCCTGCTTGTTGTTTTTGTCTGCTTCCACTTGTCTTTGCACTAGGATGATGTCGGCATAAATGTGCAGTCATATTCGTTGTGTTCCCACTAGTGCTGTCAGCGTTAATCTGAAATGAGGTTAACGCCACAACACGGCAAATCTCCTTTAACGAGCTACCACGGATTGCCCTGTGCACGGGGCTGGACAGCCAACACGTTAACGAGCTAACTGCGCTAACACACTAGTTCCCACTCATGTAATTGAACATTGCTGGCACATCCAACATACTGTTTTACTTTAGTCAATGACGTGCTTACCTTCAGGGTCATACATCACATGAAAACCAAAATAGTTCCAAATGCCAGATCTGAATGAGGGTGGGGGAGGTTCAATTTGCCATGTTGCAAGGAGAGCTTAACTTCTGTCTCGCTAGCTTGCCCTGCGCTCAGTGAATCTGTGTTCGACTACTCCGCCTGGGCTGCACTGTCGAGCGCAGATCCACTGAGCGCTCAACACAGACAGCACCGTCAGAAGGAAAGTTGATAAAATAAATTAAAAATGCTGTATTGTTCGATACATATGCGTACCGAACCGAAAGTACTGTATCGAACGGTTCAATATCGATACGAGTATCGTTGCACCCCTAATATCTATATTATTGCTAATATATATTGTAATATATCTATATCACTAAAGCACTTCTGGATGGATGCAAACTGCATTTCGTTGCCCTGTACCTGTGCATGTGCAATGACAATAAAGTTGAATTCTATTCTATTCTAATTCTATCCTATAGCAAGATAATGACCCGGAACAATCCAAGTCCAAGCTATGCCAGAACTACCTCAGAAAAAAAAGAACAAGAGGGTAAGCTTGAAAACAGTGTTTTACGACCGAAAAGGCCAGGCTTTGTGTGTGAATTGAAGTGCAGACATAGACGGAGGAAACATTGACGTGGATAAATTTATTTACAGTGACTAATTTGATAACAATGAATAGTAATTTTGCAAGAAATTCTGAAGGCTATGAACTATGAACTGTGAGGTTGAGAACTATGAACTATGAGAAAACTATGAAACGTGAAACCTAAACTATGAACTTTGGCTAGATTCAAAAAGTCCATGAACGGATCCTGGGTGGAAATCCAGTGAATCACGGCCAGTTGGTTAAACGATGTTGTAATGGCTTACATTACAGTTGCAGGTGAAGACGTTATGGGAGGAGGGAGTCCAAGGGGTCCGGGTGAGCAATGATCCAGAGAGAGTCCTGAATGGTAAATGGACTGATTCTTATATAGCGCTTTTCTACTCTCCCGGAGTACTCAAAGCGCTCTATACAACATGCCACATTCACCCAGTCACACCCATTCTCACAAGCACTTTATCTATACTTAGTGCTTTTTCTAACTACATTCACACTCCGATGGACGCATCGGAGAGCAACTTGGGGTTAGTATCTTGCCCAAGGATACTTGGCATGCAGACTGGAGGAGCCTGGGATCGAACCTCCAACCTTCCGATCAGTAGGTGACCTGCTCTACCTCCTGAGCTACAGCCACCCCCACTGTACTTGATCCGACAGGCTGGCAGGGAGACAGGCAGGTGGAGTGCCGCAATGAAGGGAGTCTGACCTGATAGCAGAAAACCAGCATCCAAACAGAGGTGAGTATTGTTCCAGCTGTGAAACATGATGACCAAGTGGGTAACTACGGCAGAAAGAAAATACTATGAAATCAAAAAATCGAATTAAAATTTTATTTGCCACATAAAAAGTACAACATGTAGTGAAATGTTTGTGTCTGAGCTGCAAACAGGCCGTGCCATTCCAGGGCTTGGTTTTACGATGGGAGGTCTAGCCAGGACTCTTATACTGGGTGGAAATCGAACTTGCGATTCCTTTTCCGAAGGTGTGTAGTCTTACCACTACACTATCCAACTGCATGAGTAAAACCACAAAACATTAAAGGATTTAACGAGAGCTTGACGGCCTAGCACAAAAATAAGTTAGGTATAGATCTGGCAGAGGTCTGTTGTGAGTGCTGAACTTAAATACCGGTGACTTGATTGCAGTCAGGTGTGAAGGCTGATTGGAGTCTCTGCCAAAGGGGTTCCCAGTGTTGTGTAAAAGCCCAGCACTCACCTGGATCATGATAATTTGTTTTTTAATAGACCAGTAACTAAATTAATCTAGAATGCATGATGAAAATGTTCACAAATGGGTAAAAATGTCCTCTCTTTAACAGTGAAAACATCTATCCTAGCTGAGTTGCAGGACAAAGCGTTATAAAAATAGCTTTGTCCCAGTTTCTGTCACTGAATTACATAAGAACAGTTTTTGATTTGAAATATTAAATTACTATATATGTGCTACAGTGAGGTTTATATCTTTATTAGGTATGTGTGTTTTTGAAGGGATGCCAAATGCTATCATTTTTCTGTAAAGCAAATTTTGGTATAAATAAAGTAGACTCATTAAGTTACATATCTTGGCCACTGTTTATTAGACACTGTTTGGTGTCGGTGTCAACTTCTGGACTGCAAAGCTGCCTTAAAGTCAAAACAACTCTTCACAGATTAAAGAAGGTCACATGAATGCATGTTGTGGTGGAGGGTTTGCTGAAATCCGTGGAGGGTGAAGTAGTGTGATTAAAAACATACTGCATGGTCAGAGCAGGCCGCATTAGAACTGTGGATAGGATCTCGTAAATACAATTCCCAGCCAGGTAACTCAATGGACAATAAACTAAATTTAACTTACATAACACTTAATGGGTATGTAGAGGTGGAAAAGTACAGATATGTCTATTTTCTGATTATTTTTACAATATATGCTGCAGTAATTTTCTCTAATTCCACCATTATTTGTCTTATTTTGTTTCATCAAAGCCTTCATGAGCCCATGTATATTTTTATTGCAGCTTTATTATTGCAAAGGTGTAGAGAAGTCAGGAAAAAAGCTGCACAGACCTGCTTACCTCACCTGCTGGTTTTATTCAACTATTCATTCTTCTGTACATGTGAAGTTATTATACTTCGACTGGAATCTGATATTTCACAGACTGTACGTTTAATAATGACTTTGCAAGTGGTTTTATATCATCCACTATTTAATCCAATCATATATGGACTAAAAATGAAAAAAATTTCTAAACACCTAAAGAGATTGTTCTGCTAAGAAAAGTGATGTACAACAAAGTATAGTGAGATGTTTGATGTTGATCCCTGAAACAAATTTATTGTTTATTTTATCAGATATTCTTTATATTGATATATCTCCTATATAAATATTGATTAATATCTCTTTGTACTTAACAATTATACTTTTACTTATTTATTTAACAATCTCTCACTTTGTGTGAGAATCAACATTTTATTGATGTGATGAAGTCTTCTTTTATAAATTGGTGAGGACTTCTATACTAACAGTCACATTTATAGCCACATGTTGACAGACTTCTCAAAATCATATGCAATAGAAAAAAGTAAAGACAAAAAGAAAATTAATTATGAAGGCAGCTCTTCATGTGGGCACTGATAGGAAAAGAAACATAGCTGTTGATAATAATGCAGATTTGGGTCCTGCTGTTAAATGAAACCTTCCCCTTGTATATGTAAGTATTCTTTTGCCATGTTATCAGACTGAAGAGTGACAAATTACTCAAACATAATAAGAAATATAAGAGTAGCACATGGGTGTAGAATTGCTAGCTAACAACAAGCTTGTAATACAGTGTGTTTTCACCATTGTTTTTTCCTAAAATTGGCTTTATTTTGGTATTAAAACAGTTTTTTCTAGAAGTAATTTAGTGTTACCTTAAAACTTCACACATCATCTACAGCAGAGTGCAAAAGCAACCCAAGAGTTTCTTGTGGCAAAGGAATGATGTTTATGTTAAGATGTGCTGCTGGTGAGATTGTTGAACCTTAAATCCTAAATCCTTAAAAGAAATATATTCAGAGCACTGGAAAATGGTTTTTTCTTTTCTTTTTTGTGTATGCCTTTTTTCCCCCATCATCTGGTCCTCTTCATGGCTGCCAGTATATCATCGTATCTGAGGGTTTGTAAACAACAGACCACTATACCTACATTATTAGTAGTTAAGTTAACCGAAGTCAAAGTTCTCTGGTGTCCAATATATTTACTAATATAATCTTGAGGAGCTTAAGGGTCCTGTGCAGCATCTTTGCTGTTATTTGGACTGCCCTTTTCTGGACAGAGATCTGGGATGTCCTTCATTACCCCAAGTCCTAAAATTACGATGTGAAACACTGTTTCTTTCACCCTCCACATCTTCTCAGATTCCTCTCTCAGCCCTTGGTACTTCTAAAGCTTCTCATGTTCCTTCTTCCTGGTGTTGCTATCACTTGGTAACACCACAGTACATCTATCACTACAGCTAGTAGACCCCATTCCAATAAGACTGCTCAAAGAGGTCCTACCTTAAATTATACCTCAGTTAGGGATGCACCGATACCGATACCAGTATCGTGTATCAGCCTCGATACCACATTTTCTAAAGTACTCGTATTCGTTAAAAGTCCCCCGATACCGGGGACCGATACCACGGTCTGAGACCTGTCTATGTTTGAGCGGCATGTAAGGGGTTAATCACAGGCGCAGAGTGCCCGCCCCCAAGCCCTGAGTGCCCGCCCCCAGGCCCCGGCTGCAGCTCAGAGCTGAGGGGCAGGCGAGACAAGTCAGCAGTGTGGAACTATTTCAAAGTGAATGAAGACGCAAAAACAAAGGCGGACTGCAAATTGTGCTCAGCGAAATTGTCCAGAGGAGGCTCAAAAGGCAGCGCATTTAACACAAGTAATTTAATCAAGCACCAAAATCCCAACACGACAACGAGTACAAAGAGTTTACCCATGCTTATTAGCACAGAGGAGCATAGCTGATGCTATAGGAGTGGGACGGAAAATAGTTGGGCATTTTAAACATTCCGCCTTAGCCTACTCCCGCCTCGAGGACATTCAGGGACAGCTCAACCAGCCAATAAAGAGACTGCAGCAGGACGTACAGACGCGCTGGAACAGCACGTATTACATGCTCCAGTCCCTCATTGAGCAAACGCGTTAGTTGTTGTCATTGTTAGTTTATTCAAATATTGTGCACTAAATAGCAAAGATGTTTATTAATGCCCCTTGTGTTGTTCAAAGCGGCAGAGTTAACAATAAACTGAAAAAAATACTTGAGTTGCACTGTCACTGTTTAAATTTTTTTTTCATAATTATTTATTCTGTAATATGTTGCATACAACATGCTTTTCATTTTAAATAAATGTTCTTAATTCCAAACGAGTCCCTTGTTTTTTGTTTTTTTTTTTTTAAATTATAGGACTAAAGCTGTTACCTGTAAATTTAAATCATGTTTTTATTAAGTACTCGGTATCGGTATCGGCGAGTACTGAAATGCAAGTACTCATACTCGTAGTAGTTTCCAAAAAAGTGGTATCGGTGCATCCCTAACCTCAGTCTTAAATATGGGCTACATACCACAGGCCTTTAAAGTGGACATGAAACACTTCATTTATAGAGGCTAATTTACATGATGGAGCCCAGCTCTCACAAACTGACAGAGTGTGTTGCTGGATTTAGGAAAATAGTGCTTAAAACGCTAAAGAAGCTGACTAGAGTCCATGATCGTCTGGCAGCACAAATGAACAGGTCACCACCATGAGGGAGAGGTTGCCACACAACATGACCCTACTAAGATGAACAGACATATGGCTCAATACACAGAAGGGAATAAGAAGTAATTGCAGAGAAACAACACACCAGCTACTGGTACAAGGTACCCAATACTGCAAGACAAGGCTCAGCAACTTATGTATCACCTGGATTGACAAGAAAGCCTATGACTCGATGCCCCACACACAGATCTTGGAATGCATAGATTTGTTCAAGATAGAAAGGATACTAAGAGCCTGAATCATAAAATTTGATGTGGATGTGGCGAACTTCAAGCCTATAGCACAAGTCGCCATCAAGTGCGGGATTTACCAAGGAGATGCGCTTTCCCCACTTGTTTTCTGCATATGCCTGAAACCCCTGAGTCATTGACAGTAACAACATCGGAATGTAATTTGTACTGGAAAAATGTAGTTGGATGTACCTGGGAATCCCACAAACAAATAACCATGAAGAAACTGCTAGGAAAGCCAGTCTCCAGCAGTGTTGACTGCCTGTTGCCTCTGGTCCTCTGGGACTCACCCTTTGGCAGTGGGCAACCCATCCGGGCCTTTCTGATAAAAATATCTAATATAGTAGAATAGAATAGAATAGAATACACCTTTATTATCCCATAGATAACAGATTTTTACATAGATTGTTACATAACTGTACACACCGTAGCTTTTTCACATTTTAGTTCAAAAACCAGAACCTCAGAGATACAGACTTCATCAATCTTAAAAAGTGAACATTTGAGAAATGCTACAGCTGAAACTTCACCCTGGCCACTTCACCCTCTCTGGGCCAATTAAAACAATCATAAAGGGAGGGCATAGTTCACCAACTAGGCAGTCCTCTCCAGAGTTTATTCACATTCCTGTTAAAAATATAAAACTGTAAAATCATTTAAAAATAAGTCTTATTATCAAGTGCTCTAACATTAAAAAGACTAAACTTAGCAAGGTGAATGGAGGTAGCAAAGAAACTGTAGGTTGTAGATGAACAACAGTTAAAAAACTGGATGAGACAAGAGATTCCCTACGCCTTGCAAAAACTGTCCTATTAGTTATTAAGGCCAGAATACCAAAAACGTTACTTGAGGGTTCAAGTCCAGCTGTATTGTATATCAGTCTATTATAATCAACAGGTATGGTTGTTCACGTCTGAGGTTTTTGTTTGTTTGTTTGTTTTTGTTTTGTGTTTTTATACCGCATTCTGTGTCAGTGAAGGTCCTGTACTATCTCTTCAATTGGTTAATACTCTGCGTGGAAGCCTGGCTGGTCCTGAAGGCCTCTATAGATTGAAATCATCTCAACAGAGACTTCGGGTTACACCCATGCCTTCCAGAACAAAAATAGTAAAACTGACTGTGGCGAGAATAAGGCACGGCGGGTCCAGGGATCAGTGTTTTGAGCCATTTTATTGATTTACATCTCACCACACACCAGAATACAACACACACCTGAGTCCCCGTGTTTTAACCTGGCGGGCGTGATTGCGGATGCCGTGCAGGTGCATCCGCCCTCCCTGCACGCCCCGCAGACCACGCCCCACCACACAGACCAAATAAAGGATCCTTTCCAGAAAAAGAAAGTCATAACTACTAGCTAAACTACATTTTCTTGCACTCCAAAAGAAAACAAACTGGAAAAAAAATCAAGATATATAGTTTTTAAATGTAAAATAAAATGTATTTTGAGGTGTCTGAACTGTATGTAACACAAGATTGTAATGTAATTTCATTTACACAGAGCCACAAGATAAAACGTGACTGGCATGATAACTATCTCATTTTTTTAAGTACTCGACCTTATGTTACTCTACTTCATCCTTTTTTCATTTCTCTTGATGTTGTGTTAGTATCCATTAAGAAGGATATTCACGTTTGATTTCATTGTGAAAATCAATAGGGGCAATCACATTAGATGAAACTTTTAACAAATGTATTATTAAGAAATATACATGAGGAGACTGATATCAGAGATTCATTTTAATATCTGTTTACTTTTCATTTTAGTTTTTAAATAATGATCAATTATCAGTTATAGGAGGAAAACATCAAGCCAGTTTTTGAACATCGAACTGTGCTGTAGTGCAGTTCAAATGATCCTGTGCTCTATATTTAAAAAGAATAATTAGAATACAACTACAGAAAGTAATATTTTTAATAATTAATCTAAAAATTTGAATGACAACAGAGTAAAACATTTTTAATAGTGGCAGAAGCTGAAGAATCAGTTACTGCTGAAAAAGGTGATTGTCTTTAGTGTTCTTCAATGCATAAAAAATGAGTAATAAAAAAGAGTATAAATTAATAAATTGGTTTGCTTGCAATTAACTGAACAGTATTTTGAGGTGTTTAGAAATTTCTTTCATCTTTAGTCCATATATGATTGGATTGCAGAGAGGGTTATATGTTACAAACTGTAATGTCATTATAAAACGTGCAGTTTTAGGAAACTCTGATTCCAGTCTAACTATAACCATATCATACGTAAGCAAACAAGAATAGTTAATTAGAACTAGCACATGAGGCAAACAGGTTTGTGCAGCTTTTTTTCTGACATTTCCACAACTCTGATAGGCAACTATAATTATCTTTATGTATGTAAAAAGTATAAAAAACATAGGAGAAAGTGCAACATTAAATAGAACAACCATACCATATATAGATAATTCTCTTGAATTGACACAATAAAGATGGTTGACCGAATTGTTACAAAAAATACCTTTCAGAGTAAAGTTACAGAGTGGTGTATTTGCATTTCCTGCTATTGGCACTGCAACCTGAATAGCAGGTAAAAACCAGCACAAAAGCAGGAAAATATTGACTCTTGTTCTTCTCATGATAGTTGGATATTGCAAAGGTTTACATATAGACACATATCTGTCATAAGCCATAGCTGACAGCAGTAGGAATTCTGAGCAACTTAAGGCATAAAACAAGAATACTTGAAAGAGACAGGCTTGCTACAAAATAATCTGTTTTTCAGATAAGAAGTCAATCAAAAGCTTCGGGTAGATGACAGTGCTCAAAACAACAGAGTTCACTAACAAAGCAGCAATGAAAATGTACATAGGCTCATGAAGGCTTTTTTGAACTACGATAAGCCACACGATAGTGGAATTGCTGCAAATTATTAGAACATACACCATAAACATGATCACAAAATAAAGATAACGGTATTTCTCCACTTCCACGTGACCACCGATGGTTATATATGTTAGATTCATTTCAGCATTTGTAAAGATCAGAAACTGAACTAAAATTTATAACACGTAGAACAAGTAACAAGCAGTGTATATAAAATATTTGTTTTATGTAGATTGTCTTATTCACAGATACTTGGTGTGTGTTTGTCTTTTGAAAGTGAACAGTCACTCAAGTCACATCAACTTTAAACCGTCCACATGGACTTGCTACTATGTTGACCACTTTAAGAGAGTGTTAGCTGTTAGACCTTACCTACATGGGTGCACATTCTTTTTTTATCTTCCTAACCACACTTTGCACTTTGAAAAAAAATATTTCAGCATTAGGTGCACTAAACACAGCAAACCATGCGATTCTAATAAGTAAATGTATTTTAAGAAAATTCTATTGCTTATAGGAATTTACTGTACTCTGCTGTACTGAGAGCAAAACACTTGGAAAAGTTAGTAAAAAAGTGTGGGCTCTAAATAATGGAACACTTTGTTTTGTAGGTCTATTCTGCCACAAAGACACTACAGCCTTTATAGAGTTTGCAATAATAGGCCCAAATTTGTTGTCGTTGCTGAGCTTTTTAGTGTATATATTGAAAACAAAAGTTCTTGTAGTCTATGTGGTGCTGCCTTAGCAGATTCAATCATTTTCCATGCAGTAGTAGCCTCATGAACAACCCCCTAAGCACCCTGATTTTGAATGACCAGTAGTAAAACTGTAGCAATGTTGACGGCCTTTTCCCATTCCAAATAAATTTAGACACCACAGAGTGTATATCCTTAAAGTAAGTCAGAGGAGGGAGAAGTGGCAACATGAATAAAAGGAAATTAAGACGTGACAGTATGTTCATTTTGACTATGTTAAGGCCCTAGTCTTAGTGTTAGTCAGGTCAACGCTGCATAATAAAGCTGAGTGATCAGATATCAAGATTGGCTGAATACAAATTAGTGACGTGTCGGTCGCGAACAAAATGGCACAAAAATGGCTCTTAGAGCCAACTCTTTGAAGTGAACAACGCGAGCCGGCTCCTTACTCACCAGGGGGCAGCTTTGTGTAGCCAAATGTTAAAGTCATGAATTCACCTTAAGGGGCCATGTTGATATTATGAAGTAAATTGCATCATACAGTTTGAAGTAACTTTTTTCATTCTTCTAAGGCATATGCGAGTGTGCATGTACACACACACACACACACAGACACACAGACACACACACACACACACCAGAATGAATGAAAATATGAATATTTTGATTTCCTAAATGTCACAGTTGTACAGTAATAACTCCGATAGTGTTATCAGTTCATCAGTGGCAAACGGGGAAAGGAGAAGAAAGTAGTTGCGAAACAAATACATCAAAAGAGTATTGATTATTAATCGTGAAGCTCTGAGAGCTTGGTAATATTCTACTTTGCTATGCATGTGTTTGAGGAGATTTTACAGGCAGAGATCCTTAACATCACTGTATCCACAGAATGGCCTACAGATAAGACTTAATCACACAAGGAGAAAAATGAAAATGAAAGCCGTTGACTCAATGACCCTCTCGTGGATCGTGGAATGCATAGAATGCTAAGAGCCTTCAATTCAGTGGGGATGTGGCGAACATGTCATGGTCCTGAGTCTGAGGACTCGGTGTTTTTTGTTTCTTTATATTATTCTATATTCTTGTTTATTCTGCCTTGTCTTTTGTTTAGGTTTGCTATGTGTTAGTGTGTTTGTTTCATGCCTGCCTGTGTTCCCTCTGTCTGTCCATGGTGTCACTGTGTCTGCTCGTGAGTCTGCCTGCCAAGTTCAGTGTCCTGTCTGGTTCTCTGTGTCTGTTAGTTTCCTGTTTTATTCTGAAAGTTCATGTCTCATGTCAATGTGTTCAGTTTTACCTCTCTCCTGTCTCGTTAGCCTAACTTCTCCCAGCTGTGTCTCCCTCCTGTTGTTCATTTCCTAATTACTCCCCTGTGTATTTAAGCCCTGTGTTTTCCTGTGCTCCCTGTCGCATCGTACCGTCAACTTGCTGTGTGTTCATGATTTCCAGTCCTCCTGCACCTCAGTTAGAGTTTTGTTTGCTTTTGTGAGTTTTATTTTATGTTGAAGTTTTGTTCCAGCAATAAAGCTGCATTTTCAGTTTAAACCTCGTTTCCTAAGAGTCCTGCATTTTGGGTCCACCACTCCTGCCTGCCTGCCACACAGCCAACCATGACAGAACAACACTAAAGGCCAACTTCAAGCTAGAGCAAATTCTGAATAGTCAGTTGAATGGGAAGAACAACATCTGGCCAATCAACACCTGCACCCTGCCGGCAGTGTTGGGGCGTAATGGAATAATTGTACCGGCGTTACATATTTAAGATACAAAATATGAGTAACTGTATTCCATTACAGTTACCGTTTAAAAAGGTGGTATTCAGAATACAGTTACTTTATTAAAATAAATGGATTACACTGCGGTCTTTCCCTGTTTCATATATTAGGCTATGCCCTCTCTATTTTTGGTAATTCCCCGACAGTGGAAACCCAAAGAAAGCACGCATTAAGAGGCTCTAATGCCTGTGTCTGAATCTCGCTCTGTCACCTGAACTTGCGGCCGCCTAATGACTTGAAGAAATATTTTTAAAAAATATTATTCAAAATAATTTAATATGAAGCCAATAGGCAGAGTGTTGCAGACATAGCCCTAAAGAATGTAGCCTCATGGGCAGTGTAGTCTGTGCTGCAGGGAGAATGGACTGCAATACCTGTTATGTTTCTGTGAGCGCGAGGAGGGAGGAAAAGGAGAGTCGAAAGGAATGAGTTGTCACCGACCAGAAACGGGAGATGGAAGCATGTGAATATAATAATAACCACTGCCACCAAAAGGTTTTCCTCTTAGACGAGGAAGAAAGCCCCGGGACGTGAATTCGGGTCCGGGCCGGTGTTTATAGTCTGGTCCACGGCGATGGGATTCAGTCTGACGATCCGAACCACCAGTGAGACGTCTGAGGGTGAGAAACACTATTTTGGTATATAAAACCACCACAAAGGTTTAATGAAACGCGTAAAATAGGTTAGAAGTAGCCACAATTACGCCGTAACGAACCGAATTAGACTTTTATTACTTTGTAACAAATTGTAGAAGGGCGCAAATGTCTATATGTGTATTTGTCTGGAAGTAAGTTGATTTTACAGCTGCTGAACTACTTCCATTTTTTGTTTTCTTTTCTTGAGGCTCACGTACTGGTGACAAAGGAGAACGGTTGAGTTTTATCTCATAAAACTGATACTGCTTCATTTTTTAGAAGTGAAGTAGAAGGGAGTATCAGCAACCACTCTGAAGTCAAGCGTGCCAGTGACGGCCCAGCAAAATCTTTGAAAATGGGAAATAAACAAGTAAAATTAACACCTGATGAGAAATGTTTAGAAAAACAATAAGCTGGAGCAGGAATAATCCAAAAGAAAGGGAGAGGAATGCATAGTGGAAGAGCAAGAGGTAAAGGCAGACCTAGATACACACCAAACAGTAATTTTAGCGCTGCATGCTGAGAGTGTGGGAAAAAGGGACATTTTGCACGTGACTGTAAGAAACAAAGAAGACAGTGACTCAGAACAGGATAGCAGCTCAGGTGAAGAGAGCAGTTCAGACTAGGAAGAACATAATAATCCCTCACCAAGTGAAAATTAGAGATCAAAGTAGTTTAAAGTAGTTTAAAAATGGTTGGAAACAGACCCGACTGAATAAATATAAATACAAGAGGTATAAAGCAAAATAAACAGAAGGCTAAATTAATGAATAGAATGAATGAAAGCAGATAATTCACACAAACACATATTAAATGAAATAGAGAGATGCATAAGGTATATTAAGGTTGTGTCATTGTTCAGCCAAGGAAAGTTTGTGAAAAGGAAAATGTCTCCAGCTTGGGAAAGGGTGAAACTGCAGATCACCCGCAGCCGTTGGTGGATACAAAATAAAATATAAGTAAAATATTGTAATATACTATTGCTGTTATATAAAAAAGATAATAGTATTAATAATGAAATAATATTAATATGAAGAGGCACCTTAGTCAGTTATGATGTGAGGTGGATAATTGTTAGAAGTAGTCTGCATCAAGCTTAAGGTTTGCTCAAATTCAGTACAATGACATATGAGATGAAGAAAATAAAGAAAATATCTAAACTAATTAAGTGCATAGAGACACTTGACCTGCTTGAAAACCTGTCATTCTAGATGAGACATTGCTGAAATATAGAGCACACCTATACTAACAACTAATAAGCTAAACCCTGTATATAACAGCTAAAGCTACAAAATTGAGAAGCTGAATTAAATATGTGGTCACTGCTAAGCTGATGAGCAAGCAACACATTTTTTTAGTGCAGGAGCTGCATGCTATTAAAGCTCAAACACGCAACATGCAGCTCAGTTTTTCCCCTCATACTTCTGATTTGTTTTTGGCAGCAGCCTTTTTTGCATCCTGACTCATCTGTGTAAAGCGTTCATGCCATCAGCAACTTGTTTTTGTTTTGTTTTTGGCTGTTGTTTTCTGTGTAGTGTGCTGAGTTTTTGCTTTTTGTTTTTTCTTTGTTTTTTGAAGTGTTGCTTGAGTGAGGAGTACTGTGACTTCTGAAGTGGCTCTCACCATGCAACCTTGATGATGATAAGTTCAGAGCCAGCTGAGAGCTGGGTTGTCTGCTTTGTTTTAGGTGACAAGGCAGAAAAGTTAAAACTTAGTTTCTTGTCTTGAAGAAAAAACAAAACAAAAGGAGGTTTTGTGTTTCTCAGCCAAGAACAACTACAATTTCATTTTCTGTTTTTGAGAAAGGAGAATTTAAAATAATAATAATAATAATAATAATAAAACAAACAAAGAGTGATGTTTTGTTTAAGTGGTGAAGAAAGCTAATACTGCAAAATACCATCTAGTGCATGATCTGCGAGCAATAAATGAAATCACTGAAATGATGCCACCAGTAGTAGTGAATCCCCACACTATACTGAATCAAGTCACTCCTAAAGAACAATGGTTCTCAGTGATAGACTTATCAAACGCTTTTTTCTCAGTGTCTTTACACCCCGACTCACAACACCTGTTTGGCTTCACTTTTGAAGGACAGAACCTTCACCTGAGAGGCACACCCTCTCAGGTGAAGGCAGGAAGCTACTAAACAAAAGAAAAGAAGCTATACAAAATGCGCCACAGCCACAAACTAAGCATTCACATTCTTTCCAACTGTCAGTGAGCCTGAGTTATGACCTTAGCTCCCTGTTTTTCTTCTCCCAACAAAGGTGGGGGTGATGCTCCTGTGGAATGTGCTCTGTTGTCTCTATTATCGAAAAAAACAGGCCCTGATACTCTAAACACAATATTCTCTTCATAACTCAGCAGTATGAAATGTCATGAAACAGTGTAACTCACTCACAGTAAATTAGCAGTATAGGATAATACAAACTTATCTAATAAATCTAATGATTTTCACATTCTTTTAACTCAGAAGTATGATGCAAACTAAAACTACATACTGATTACACAAGAAGTATGATGTGGCCTACAGCAGTATCATGATTCACTCATTTTGATTACAGGTATAATGTAACATATAACAGCATAATAATCTCACAACTGCTTCAAGCACATTTGCCTTTCTGAACACACGCGAGAGAAAGGCAGCTGTTAAGAAAATGCCCTTTTGGGTGAGACAGGCCCAGAGGCCCTGCATGCAAGCATACTAACACACATACATGCAATGAAGAACAGCTTACACTATAGCACACACTATGCATGCGCCTATATCTCCCATTGGTGTTAAAGCAGGGAAAACGTAAGTTGTTAAGGAGTTTTGTTATCAAATGCTGAATTTATCCACTGCTGACATTTAACTCTCCAGCTTGCAGGACAATAGGTGAAACATTTGTGAAAATAGAGAAGAAGAAAAAAATAATAATAATAAAGGCAGAGAGAGTCTGGTATGACCAAGCAGTAATCACACAATAAATTTAGTTGGTAATACAATAAATTGTAAGATGCTTTCTGTTTGATTGGTGCAACACAAGTAATTTACTATATGAAGGAAATTCTCTTTTGCGATAATATTTTGAACGTGCATTTCTGTTGACCTGTCAACTTAGCGCATTATAAGCTGATATACAAATTAGTTGATACTAGATTTGGAAAAATGACTGGATTATAAAATAAGTGAATAAGATGTAACAGAGGGTTGAAATGAGTTTCTTATTTCTAGTGTGTGGGGGAAGGTTTTATCATGGCACACATCTGTTTACATCGGAGAAAACTCCTTATGTGATACGACATTTAGCAATTTGCAAATGTTCAGCACATCAGAAGGATGACTCTGAAATTACAAAGGGAAACAATTTTACTGACAAAGCTGCAAAAGCAGCAGCCATAGCAACCACAGTCTCACTAACAACTCATGAATATCACACCTTTCCACTATCTGTACTGCAGGACGAACAAAAAGCAGCACCACCAAAAGCACAGAAACAATGGCTAAAACACGGAGCAGTACTAGACACTGATGACATAATGAAAATAGCAGGAAAAGCCATTCTTCCCAAATCATTACACAAAACAGCCGCTCTAGTGAGCCATGGTTTAAGCCATGTCTCAACGGGAGGGATGGTCTTTATAATAAACCGACAATTCTATACTATAAATTTGGAAACTTAAGCAAAAGAATACGTGAGAACATGTATGACCTGCCAAAAAAATCACAATTCCCAAGGTAACTTAAAGACCAAAAACAGGACATTTTCCTACACCACCTCACCCATTTCATACAATTCACATGGACTTCACTGAATTGAATGAGTGTCAGGGCTCAAAATACGCTCTAGTAATTATAGATGTTTTCTCAAAATGGCCAGAAATCTACCCAGTGAAAAAAGCTGGATGGATGAGAATAACACAAGGAAATAACAAGCTGTCCCCATTTGAAATTATACATGGGCGACCTTTTTCACTATCAGTTACTAGCGAGCCACTAGATAAATCAATCTGTGAAACCACTCTGGCAGATTGGATGACTCAATTGTTGACAAACAGAGAATTTGTTTTGAACAATAAACTGCTGCAAGACTTCTTCTTCTATTTCCTGCAGGTTGAAGCCAGGTAATTGGATCTTTGTCCGAGTACTCCATAGAAAAAATTGGAGCTCGCCACGGTGGGAGGGTCCATACCAAGTGCTTCTGACCACTCCAACTACCTGTAAAATAGCGGAACGACCTTCCTGGATACACCAAAGCCACTGCAAAAAGGTTGAGGTCCCAGAGGATTCCACTTCCTCCACAGAAATCAACTTGGAAAGTTTCACCCTCGCTTGGTTGCTTCAGTGGTGAGGGGGAAGTGCTGATGGAGCATTGCTCGCACTTCCACCTCCAGCCATTGGCCAACTTTAGGGCAACCAAGCAGTAGGGTGTGACAGGACCCGTACGCAGCCATGGGAAGGTGGACCCTCTTGGTTACCTTGACTACGATGCTCACCCTTACAGGCCCCCGGCTGATGCCGGAAACAGCTGAACCACGAGGCAGATAGAAAAGATGGACGTATGACAACTCCCACCTAAGAGACATGACACAAGACCACATCCACCCTTGGATGAATAATGCCAGGTACCGCTATATCCACGACAGGACCTGGGCGGAATCGCAAAATACAGACTGTTATGTCTGTTCTCATATGCCCAGCACGTCGACACACCTTACACTATATGGTAAATATATGAACAACACTCAAGCAAAGTGTGCAGCTAGCTTCGCTGGCATTGGATTCCAACACAGCCAAATCACCACCAATGACACAAACCCACATGCTGCTGGACTTAGTAATGGAACATGTGATCAACTTTTCTGGATCAACTTCAATGTGACAAACCGGAATACATCCATCCACTTCCCAGTGTTCTTGGACCAAACCCCAGGGAAGAACCACTCCATGTGCTATCAACAAGAGAAAGGTAACAGACCCCTTGGAAACACCACAAACTGTGTCCAAACCGCAGGCTACGGAGAGGGCGCTCCTGTGAATATGAGTGGACCATCTAACGGCATGTACTAGGTGCAAGACATGGCTTGGCTATGTCGACAAGGACGATCTGATATCCTCGTGTTGGTGTTGTTCCCTCGTCATCATAAATACCTTCTCCTGAGGTCATCCGCGACCTCGAAAAAAACAAACGCCTTCAAAAAATCTACTTCACTTGCGAGAAGAGAAACCGCCTCTGTAAGGACTATATGTATAATGCTTACCGTTTATTAAAGAAAAGTATCCTGAAATGCAAAGAATTCAAGTTCCTGGATCGGCGGACAGAAGCGGTTTCTCTTCTCGCAAGTGAAGTACATTTTTTTAAGGCTGTATTTTTCAAAGGCACAAAAGGGGGACGTCACAACAATGTGATTGGTCACTTGCAATGTTGAACCTGGAACAACATTTATTATGATTATGTGGGAACAACACTAACACGAGGATATCAGATCGTCCATGTGGACAACGGGCATATTTCATACTGCCCCCAGGCTGGACAGGAACATGTGCTCCTATATTCCTGTCAGACCACACTTTCAGAATGACCACAGTAAACACCACTTCTACTGTACGCCGGAAAAGAAGATCAACGCCTCCTGAAATTCAACCACATGACCCAATATGGGGAAGCGACGTACCCCAGGAGTTCAAACTGTGGACTACCGGACAAAAAGTTCTCCATACATTGTTCCCCTGGGTGGGAACCGGAAAAAACATGCTGAGGATTGAAACTCTGGACTACCGTTTTGGACTTTTCCTGAATGCTTCATGCAAAATCAACAAACAGCAGAACCAAGAAATTGATGCATTACGGATCACAGTGATGCAACATCAAGTAGCTCTGGACATGATACTAGCAGAGAAAGGGGGACTTTGTGTCCTCTTCAACAACACCTGCTGCACTTACATATCAGACAATGTACACTCATCAAACATGACTGATGCCTTGAACGCCTTGAGACAGATCCAACAGGCCCAAAATCAGGACTATGTACACTCTAAGAAATAAAACATGGGCTTTGTAAAAATTAATTCATAGTTTTATGTTCAATATACTTAAAATTGTTAATCTTATGGGTATAATTAATATTTTTAAATTTGATTTAATTAATTCTAAACTGTTTTAATGTTAAATAATATTGATATTTCCAATTTATTGAACACATTTAATTAAATCCAAAGAGCCCTTTCCACATCCTTTCTGAGCATGCGCAGAGAATGAAAAAAAATCTTCGCGCATACGCGTTGACCTTCTTTATCTACGCCACAGTGTGCTTTGGCCACATGTCTGGAAAGAGGGATTAATCACGATTCATCCGTTGGAGTTAAGGTAATTTCTTCTTATTTTTAATAGAATATAATTTAACTAGTACTTTGTGATAATATATGCCGTATATTTTTCCGGTAAATATGTGGGCCGTATGTGTTCTATAGGTTAGCATTTTGCTAGCATTGGAAACATTCATTTGCATATTCGACGTTACTGCACATCTGAATATTGTCCCATTTGCGTTTAAAATTTCTTTCGAACTCTTAATAGCACACTTATTTTATTTGTTTTATTGCACTATCAAGTTAGGAGAACGTTAGCCCGAACAAGAATTGGGATACATGTGCAGTGATTGTTGACGAGTCCATACTCGTCTGCTTCACTGAAGAGAACCGCGAACTGCGTAGTTTGCATATCTTCGCGCATCGAGTCTCAAAGAGACCTCTGAAGGTGACCCCCACTTGCCCCCAAAAATAAAATCAAGTATGCTCTGCTTGGTTAGTGCTTGTTTGTGCCATTAAAATTAACATTTGTGCTGCTACGGTTTTCCAGTTATTAATGTTTTACTTTTTCGCGATGACGTCACGGGCGTCAAGCACGCTCCCCGTGCTCACGGGCGCGAGTGAGCGTCCGGGTGATGTAGACGTCGTAGGAAACGCTCGCTCGCACCCGAGCATTTTGTGGCATGTTTTGACCTATTTTGGGCCATTTTCGTGTTGCTTGGGGGGGGGGGGGGAACTCTGAATGACCTATTAAATAAAAGTGTAATATCTTTGACACCTAGCGATACAAACGATGATTTTACCAGCACAAACCGACACAAACGGAGCACTAACCACTTGATTTTATTTTTGGGGGCAAGTGGGTCACGTTCAGACTGGGCTGCTCCGGTATATAATGGTAAACGTGCTCACAGGAACAGATTTATGAAATGAGTAATAGAAATTTTAGAGCATTTGAAATTTAACTTCTATTATTAATAAATTTTAAAAGAAACAGGATTGTTCTTAAGTTTAGACCATCTCTGTGCTACCCCTTTGTGTCTCACTGTACACGATTAATTTTTTCTGGTTTTCTTTTTCTCTCAGGTTGCTGGTTGTGGAATTTGGAGCTGCGGAGATTTGAGCTGTGCTCCAAAAGTGCATGTTGAAGGTACCTAATGCTTTCATATTATTTACTTTTTCCTTAATACGCAATTTTACATTTTGAATTCTCTTATTTGGTCTTTTAGGTTATGAATGTGGTGTTGTAAGCTTTGCTCTTTAAGTGTATCTAAAAGGTACCAAATTCTAAAACACTTGAGACTTAAACACTCCATTCTTGGTCTGAGACGCTCATATCCGTGCATTTACAGTCATTGTCCTTGTACTTTCAAAACATGGGGTGGTCTTAGGACTCATCTAAGTCGTGCACATGTTGCTAAGCCCTCTCACACTGTAGAACATGTTATTTTGACTTGTTCTTCTTGTCCTGAAAGCCACATATCAACAAGCAGAGAATACTTTCTCCATATTAATAAACATCTCAAGAGGTTGGAGACAGTAGATTGTGTTTATCAAAATTGTTCTTTCAAAACTAATGTATATGGTACTTTCCAGACACACAAGAGTAGAAAACATTCTTCATGCACGCTAAAAGATTTCAAAAATGAAATAGTGAAAAGAACTGAATTTACAAGTAAGAATGATCTTTCTGAGGAGTCTGCAGATGAAGGGCCCTCTGACTTGCATTGTGAAGCTGGTGTAGTTAGTGAAAATTTGGAGGAAGCTGTAGTTAAAAACCTTGCCTTGGTTTTGTTAAAGTTGGAGATCTTTTCACATGTACCAACATCAGCAATTGACAATTTACTCGAGGGGCTACATTTTCTATTCACTACTTCTGCTTTACCCTTAACAAATAGCTTAACTTTGGCTGTTCTCAAGGAGCATAATATTGAGGTTAGTGCATCACTAGTGAATGAGTTGTGCACTGCATTATACACTGGAAATCCACTACTTAGAAGTATTGCAAAAGGAGGATCACTCGAAACAACATTTAAGCGCAAGAAGTTTTACTATGAAAAGTTTAATGTTGTTGAGCCAGAGGAATATGTTCTAGAGGAAAATGTTCTAGAGGGGAAAAAAAAACCTTTCAATATATTCCACTGCTAAAGTTATTGGAGCAGTTACTTCAACGTGAAGATATTGTCGGAAAGCTAGTTGAAAACTATAAAAGGAGTCACTCAAATTCACAACTGCTTACATGTTTTCAGGACGGTGAGAATCAGAAGAACAATATTTTTTTTTCAAGTGAAGAGCTCAGAATTTCATTATGCCTATATATTGATGATTTTGAAGTGTGCAACCCACTAGGAACATCTCGCAAAAAACATAAACTTTGTGCGGTTTATTGGATTCTGGGCAACTTGCCTTCTGGTTGCAGCTCAGCCCTTTCTTCAATCTACTTGGCACTGTTGTGTAAAAGTGAATTAATTAAATCTTTTGGTTATGAAAAAGTACTTGAGCCTCTGCTGCGTGATTTAGTCAGACTTGAGAAGCAAGGTTTATTCGTGCCCCTCCTTGGTTCGGTTATCAAGGGTACCGTTCAGTGTGTCGTTGCTGATAATCTGGGGGCCCATGGGCTTGGAGGATTTGTGGAGAATTTTTCAGCTAATTATTTTTGTCGTTTCTGTACAGCCCAGCTTTCTGATATAAATACGTGTGAGGTAAAGACAGGATCATTTGAACGAAGAACAAAGGAAAATCATCGGCTTCATATCAAGACTGCTCAAGAACAAGGTGTGAACTGTTTAGGTGTAAGAAAATCGTGTGTTTTAACGGATAACCTCTCGTATTTTAATGTTGTTACTGGTTACCCTCCCGACATTGTGCACGATTTCTTTGAAGGAATCGTTCCTGTCGAGTTGGCCCAGTGTATTGACCTTCTCGTGTCAAAAAAGTATTTTTCTCTCGAACAACTGAACAATCGTATTCGTTCTTTTCCTTACAAGGAAGGAGATAAAACTAATCGCCCCACTGTGTTATCAAAAGCTGTAAGTAAGAAGAAGAGACGTTCTCTTGGGGGTAACGCACACGAAAACTGGTGTCTTATTCGCTTGCTTCCTTTTATCATTGGACCAAATGTCCCTGCTGATGAACCAGCCTGGCTGGTTATTTTAGACTTAAAAGATATTGTCGAGCTTGTAGTAGCTCCTGTTCACAGTCTTCAATCTGTTGCATATTTGGAATGTAAGGTCTCAGAGCACCGAAAGCGTTACCAACAACTATTTCCTAACCAAAAACTGATGCCTAAACACCACTTTATTGAGCACTATGCAGAAATGATCAAATGTTTTGGTCCTCTTGTCTCGTTATGGACGATGAGATTTGAGGCCAAGCATAGTTTCTTCAAACAGGCTGTTCGGAACATCAAAAGCTTCAGAAACATAGCCGGCCGGCTCTTTAGCTCGTAAACATCAGTTAATGGTTGCGTATAGAATGCTTTGTCCTGATGATGAAAACTCTACAGATGTTACTCGCGTGACAGAAGTGCCGTTGGATGTCCTTAAAGACAATGTTGTGAAAAGTATCTCTAACAAACATCCAGACGCGACTGCTGTTAACTTAGCCACTGGCGGTTTTGTGAACAATATTCAGTACAAAAAGGGGATGATTGTTGTGCACGGATCATGTGGTGGGCTACCAGATTTCTGTGAAATTCAACATTTGTGCATTATTAAAAAAGAGACCCTCCTTATTCTGAAAAGACTAAATTCATGGTACATGGAGCACTATAGAGCTTTTCACCTACAAACAACAACAGATGTTGTTGTTGTATCCATAACAGAGCTGGCCGACCCATACCCGCTATGCGACTATGAAGTGGGACACTTGCGGATGGTCACCTTAAAAAGATATATTCACATTGGTAATTGTTTTATTTGTTTTCACTCATTGTTAGGTAAACAAACATTTGTGGCAACAAGTAAGTGTATTTTTTACAAATAAAAATGTCATGTTCTTTAGACTGTATTGAGTAGTGTTTCATGATCCAGGAATTATCTATGTATGTATTTAGAAATATTGTCTGCTGGACAGTATTTCTTAAAAAAATCCCTATGGATAATCTATGCACTGGTCTTGTTTTTCAGCTTGAAGAATGGCTGCTACTTTGAGGGTGATACTTGGAGTGGACAATTCATCCAAGTTGATGCTTCCTTCTGGAATCCCTGGTTCAGTGGACATTTTAAAAGAGGAAATACAAAGACAGTTTGGATTGACTGAAGATTTCAGGCTTCAATATAGAGATGTTGAGTTTAACAATGAATACATGAATCTAACCACAACTGAGGACATTAAAGACAACAGTACAGTCAAAGTAATTTACACTAATTTAAACTCTGCGCCGTCCACTGTGCCCACCACAGCACCCACAGCTGCCTCCAGAGAGACATTACCAGAGTTTGATGCACCATCCTTGCCAGACACTGACATCCTTTCCTCCTCAGACTCCAGTGCCTCTTGTTCATCTCTTCGCTTGCGGAAATGGCCCTTAAACTTTCCAATACCAAAGTTTAGTTTTGATGTGGAGTTTCAGTTACACAGAGCCCAGCAAGAATATGAAAACAATGGGACTCTCTTAGACCCGAGCCCAAAACTCAAATCTGACATATTAGATATGTTGGCCTCAGAAATTGCAAAATACAAAGTTTATCCATCAAGTGGAGATATTGATGATGTCGCTAAAGCGTTAATTCAAAAATATCCCTTTCTCAAAGAGACCGGATCTGTGACGGGCTGTGAAGGCTGGAAAGTAAGCCTAAAATACAAAATGGCCAATTACCGGACAACACTGAGAAACATAGGGTGCCCAGAGGTGGCAATAAACACTCTACAACACAAGAGAGAACGAGAGAAGAGTCCACGTCGAAACAACGTCAAAAAGCCACGGAAAGCAGAAGTGAACTTTTTACCACAATACCCTGCAGGAGAAACGAAGAAAAGTCTGGAGGAAGAACGACAAGCACTACTGATTGAGGTGAAGAAAACAAACAACGATCAAATAATCAAAACAAAGATGGATAAGACATTTGCACACAGAAGAAGAGAGGTGATTGAAGAGATGCCATTCATCGCAGAGTTCAAGAGCAGATGGCCGGCCCTCTTCAAAGTACCTGAGGTATGAGTTTGAGTCTTGGTTAAAAACTGTCCGTGAACAGAAAAGTACTGCTACAAAGCTGATGTCACCGAGCTGATGTCTTTTCAGCTTAGTGCAGCTAAATTGTGTTGTGAGAAGGGCAGCTCCAATGGAACGAAAAATTTTGGGAAAACAGGACGTTGCTAACATGATACACGTCAGAGTTTCCTTTTACAACTAAAGTGCAAAATTTGTGCATTTTGTGATTTTCGTACTGCATGGGTGAGGCACTCTTTTGCAGCCACCTGACTCTGCCGGTCCATCTATAAATGTTTTGGGTGGCATGTTGGAATAACTTTTCTGTCGATTTAAAAATCTTTTTTTTTTTTTTTTTTGTAATCGTAATTGATTTTGCACATTCCCATCTGATTAATCGATTCCCCCCCCCCTCCCCTTTTTTTTTTTTCTTTAAATCAAACCTGGACAGCACCAGAAGTTTTTGTCTGGGATTAGATCAGGTTTGGTCTGGATTTAGTCCTGTTTTTAGCTGAACTATTTAAAAATTGTATTTTTGAACTTTGTAGATCAATGCGGAGTTCACCCGAATCACCACAGTTCCACTGCTGTCCACATTCATGAGCAGTCTTGACCAGTACTCTGACCAGTTGATGAAGATTCTACGAAAAAAAGGAGGGGAAACAGCGCGGCGGATCACAGCAGCGTTGTCTGCAATTTCACAGGTATTCTGTCTTGTTAAAATGTTCTGTAACTAATAGATTAGTTGCAGGTTGATCTCAGGTCTGGTTATTAACCTGTATTTTTAACTTTCTTGGGTCATTTTCTGCTTGTTCTCTCTTGCGTTATACTTCTCATCTCGCTTTTGGCTTATATTCTGGATTTGGTCCTGACACAAAGCAGAACTAAGTAACTCATGCCCCTAGAGGCCATAAGTGCCGCTGCTGGCATTGTAGCTTTTTTTTTTTCTTTTTTTGTTACTCATTAATTGTCCAAAGGAATAATTAGCTACACTGAGAAAAGACAAAGGCAGAGGACATTTCACATTTCGCCACAACTCAGTGACACAATAGATTATTTTTTTTCACTCAAACTTGGTATAAATACTGCAAATGTGGTGGTAACCCGCATACCTCATATTAACATGACAGTGTGTAGTTTTTGTCATTAATTTTTGGAAATATCTATCAAAATGTTTTTGATTCCTTTGAACAACACTCCTATGCAACAACACTTTTCTTCCTTTATTCGGGTGGTACACCACGCTAAAGCTGCATTTTCCATGACCCAATGTATCGCAATCAGTGTAATTGGACTCATAACTTATCATCTTTATGGGAATGAATTGGTAAGCTTCTCATTCTCTAACACAAAATACTACTTGCTTGCAAAAAGCATGTTTAAAATTACTTAGAAACAATTATGAATTGGTTAAACAACAATAAAAATTGACTTAAGTTCTGTGGGGGTCTCTAAAAACTTCAAAAAAGTAATTGTGCTGCATGTGTTGTTTTGTTTAGAGTTCCCGAATCGAAGTGAAGCGTGAATGCATCCTTAAAGCTGTGATTATATACCTGAATGAGAACCCTGAAAATCTCATCAAAGAGTACATGGTAAGTTTATTTTTAAAGGGATATTCCACCCCTCAGTAAAATTTTGACTGTCATAATTCCCAGAGTTTTGTAAGTTGAAAAGTGTATTTTCTAAACAAGCCCAGGCATTCTCCTGATCTGGCAGCAATCAGTTTTCTTTAAATTAGCTTCCAACAATAAAGTGCATGGGAAATACTAGGATTTTGTTTCCATTCACTTAAATTGTTTTATGCAAAACTAAAGAAAATAACCTTGGTCAGCAGAATATTGATAATATTATTAATGCATACTCCTTCTGCCCTCTGTCCATGTTTCATGTATCTTCTTCTTGGTCTTTATTTGGTGATAGTCTTAAATCCACATTTTTCTTTGGTCTGTTCTCCTCAGTCTCATTCAGAGATATGTGTAATTAGGGTAGTGTGGACCATTTTAACTAAAATGGAGTGAATAGATGATGCGATGACCAAAATACAACGGATTTAAAATATTTCTGTCTTTCCTGTTTTCAGGATGTCAATGTGATGGAAGCTGAAGAGCTCGAGAGGATGGATTTGGGTGTTTATAAAATAATCCATGAAGGAGCACAGCCTGATGACTCCCTTGAAGATGTTGGCATCATTATCGAGAGATGCACCGTCTTGCCGGATCTTCTCGATGTGGCGAGCGGGTGTGCACTTTTGTTTGGGCTAATTTACTGTCTCAATCTGAGTTACCCAAAGCCACTTCGCTACACATTTGAGTTCTTCCAGAAGGTGCTCATGAGACTGGAAGACAAAAAACTGTCTAACAAAATACAAGTGCTGAAAAACAAACTCTGCCAAAAGGAGACGCAATGACTCTTCTAGATCGAAATGTCCCCCAAAATAAGTGCTCTGTTTTACTGTTTAAAAGTTTATAAATATGCATATGTTGATCCTTGTTTATAAATATTTTGTCATAGCTTTTAATATTTAAGAGATTTACTGAATGCCATTACCACATGCCAATGCCACTACACTGTCACTTAGTTGAAACTGGAAAGTTGTTTCAGATGTTTACATTTTATTTTGCACACTTCATATAATGTTGCATTATGCAGTGTTGTTTCCCTGTTTAAGCTTTGCCTCATTGAAGGCTTTTGTTCAAGTTGTTAAAGCAACACAAATTTTTTTGTATTTGCACTTCATATTAGTTCTCGTGTACCAGGTTTCCATTGTAGGTCAAGGATCTTGAGTGTTATAAATGTGAAAAGGTTCTAAGGTTGTCACCTGTACTTTTAATTTAATTAAGATTTAATTAAGAATATTTTGAGATTTGCTTTATGCATTTCTTTTATTGTAAAATTTATTATATAATAGAAAACTTATAATTCTGAATCTGATTTTTGGAACTGGGGACTAAATTGTCCAGATTTACCTTTTTGTGTCACTTAAGTATTTTCTGTAATTGCATTATACAGTGATTTTTAAGTTTCTGTGGTAAATTTGTGGATCTGACTAATCACCAATTGTATTGAATTTGACATCTTACGGCACACTACAATGTCACTTTGTTGAAACTCGAAAGTTGTTTCCAGTGTTTAAATTTTGGTCATGCACTTTAAGCATTTAATATTGCCTTATGCGGTGTTGTTCCCTGTAGAAGCTTTGCCTTGTTAAGGCTTACCGTAAATAAAGTTGTTGATGCAGCACCCTTTTTTTTTTTTTTTTTGCATTTACACTTTATGTAAGCTTTGGTGTAAGAGTTTTCTATTGAAGTGCAAAAATCTTGAATGTTCTAAATGGTAACGTGTGAGCAAGTGTAAAAAGGTTCTTGAGTTGTCACCTGTACTGTGTAATTAAGTGTTAGACCTTTGCTGAAGACCTCTGAAAGGTCCAAACACCTAATTACAATGTATAGATGACAACTCAGGAACCTTTCTAGACTTGTTTTGTTGGTACCTAAACATTTAGCATATAGATGAAACTATTCATTAAATCATAATTAATCAAATTAATTAGGTCCAAAGCACAATCTAAATGGTGCCATTAAATTCAAATTAATATTGTCAATTGAACCTAAAGCAATACAGTTAATAAAATGAACAAGGTGTTTAAATTCTAATTAATGGTGTTAAATAGTAACAATGAAAGGAAAGCTGTTGCTTTTAATGAACAATTTCACTTCTGATATACATCACCATTGAAATTGCAGATAACAACCATATTGATTTATGTTTAATTGACCAGGTTTTGTGGAAAAGATTGCCTTAACTTTGTCAATTAAATCCAACGTTTTATTTCTTAGAGTGTAAGTAATATAAGTGACTGGTTTTCTTGGCTTTACACTGGCTCCTGGCTACAGGTGCTAAAAAGATTACTCATTGGAATTGGAATATTTTCACTTTTATTTTGTGTTTTTGTAACATGTATCCTGCCATGTCTAAAACTCATGATTAACCGCATAATTGTTTCCACTGTTGCTGCATACATAGCCGTGACAAATGATGATGATGATGACCCCGACCTGTTGGAACATGATGATGTGACAGAAAATGTACAACAAGATGTTACATACTGATATCTCACTTAAATGTTATAGGTGACAACAGGAGGGAATGTCAATGGAAAATTGTACTTAGTAGTCAATATAAGCTTTTAATGATATAAGTTTACATGTGATAGAATACTGCATGATGACCTTTTTATTACTTAGAACTGATTGTTCTTTATAAAACTTGTTCTGATATTTTTATCTGAATCTTCCCACAGCGATAGTAAGAAGCTGAACAAGCAGTTCTGAGCTCTTACCAGGAAAAAGGGCTGCCTGAAGTTTTTTATTTCATTTTGTTTAACATAGCTTTCTGGCCACCCAGCATTATACATAGAAATATAGACTTTTTAATCCCACACTAGGGAAATTTACTTCTAACAGCAGTAAAAGGGGCAGGAAGAAAAAGTTGAATTACAGATATACTAGAAAACAATATAATAGAAAAAAAGAATAAGAAACATAAAAAAGACCAAGTACTATACTATGTACAGATGGTTACTTTATACAGTAAAATACTCCAAGATTCTCCTTATTTATATTTTTCTGTGTCTGTAACGGCCTACTGATAAAGGAGGTGCTCTGGGCCTCCACAGTCTCATGCATGGGCACCATCACCCACCTCCTCTATGAGATCTATTGGAGTGGTCAGGACAGAGGTGGCGCTCTTTACCAGTCTATCAGTCTTTTTCCTGTCCCGCTCTGTGCAACCACCTCCAGGGCAGATAACAAAATAAAAGGTAGCGGAAGCCTTCACAGTGTCATAAAAGGTCCTCAGCAATGTCCTGCATAACCCAAAATACCTCAGCTTGCCCAGCAGATGGAACTTGTTAAGGTGAACACCCAGGAATTTGTATGTGTCGACCACATCAATATCCAAACTATGGATGTTCACTGGTGCGATGGATGGTGGTTGGTTGAATTCACACCAGATGATGAAGTCGGTGATGATCTTCCTTTACTCTAGATCGTTCCCCTCAGACATCCATCAATGACTGTATCATCAGAGAATTTCTGGAGGTGGCAGTTAGGAAGGGAGAAAAAAAAAACATGACTCTCACAGTGCTTCCAGTACTCTCCAGGTGTGACAGTGATCTGTGCAGGAGGTACATGACTGCATCATTCACCCCAATACTAGGATAGTAAGTGACCAGCAGGGGATCCAGCAGTTTGCTTGCCAGAGTTGTGAGATGTTTGAGAATTAACATGCTATCTCCCTTTAAGAATTTCCACATTTCCATAAGACCTGGATTTGTAAGCAAGCCCATGGTACAGACGCACATGGTGAATCTTCTATCAGGAGAATATCAATAGACACTATTCAGACAGTTCTTTATATAAAACAGGAGAGTGGTTGTGTAGTTCTCTAGGTTTTCTTGTGCAAAGAGATCACAGTAATACCCCTTTTCAATTAGAACATACTCTGATCAGCTCAAGGCAACTCAACTTGACTCAGCTTGTTTACATTTAAATTGAGTACCACCGAGTGGGATCATAAAAGCGATGTCGCCAAACATCCCCTGACATAATTTATATGCAACACGAACGCCACAAGAAAAGAAGGAAGTCGAGGTGATGGTATACCTCGACTTCCAAACTGGACATGCTGGGGATGAGTTGGAATCAAACAAATTCCAACTTATTTGTTTGATTTCTGAGCATTCTGGCACTTATGATGTAAATACTGGGCAGTGGTTGTTTATGGAGAGACTTCTTTAGTCTGTTTGTATTCTGACTCTGTAGCCCTGCTTCTGTTTCCTTGTCTCTAATAATGTTGGTCACTTTCATACTTCTTCACACCAATTAGTTAAACTGCAGGAATGTCTTAAAGACATAAAGACTTGGATGGCCACTAACTTTCTGCTTCTTAACTCAGATAAAACTGAGGTCATTGTACTCGGCGCTGAAAAGCTTAGAAATATGGTATCTAACCAGATTCTTACTCTGGATGGCATTACCTTGGCCTCCAGTAACACTGTGAGGAACCTTGGAGTCATTTTTGACCAGGATATGTCCTTCAACGCACATATTAAACAAATATGTAAGACTGCGTTCTTCCATTTGCGCAACATCTCTAAAATTAGAAATATCCTGTCTCAGAGTGACGCTGAAAAACTAGTTCATGCATTTATTACTTCCAGGCTGGACTACTGCAATTCATTATTATCAGGATGTCCAAAAAACTCACTGAAAAGCCTTCAGTTAATCCAAAATGCTGCAGCAAGAGTACTGACAGGGACTAGAAAGAGAGAGCATATTTCTCCTGTTTTGGCTTCCCTTCATTGGCTTCCTGTTAAATCCAGAATTGAATTCAAAATCCTGCTCCTCACATACAAGGTCTTAAATAATCAGGCCCCATCTTATCTTAATGACCTTGTAGTACCATATCACCCTATTAGAGCACTTCGCTCCCGCTCTGCAGGCCTACTTGTTGTTCCTAGAGTATTTAAAAGTAGAATGGGAGGGAGAGCCTTCAGTTTTCAGGCCCCTCTTCTGTGGAACCAGCTTCCAGTTTGGATTTGGGAGACAGACACTATCTCTACTTTTAAGATTAGGCTTAAAACTTTCCTTTTTGCTAAGGCATATAGTTAGGGCTGGACCAGGTGACCCTGAATCCTCCCTTAGTTATGCTGCAATAGATGTAGGCTGCCGGGGGATTCCCATGATGCATTGAGTTTTTCCTTTCCAGTCACCTTTCTCACTCACTATGTGTTAACAGACCTCTCTGTATTGAATCGTATCTGTTATTAATCTCTGTCTCTCTTCCACAGCATGTCTTTCATCCTGTCTTCCTTCTCTCACCCCAACCGGTCGCAGCAGATGGCCGCCCCTCCCTAAACCTGGTTCTGCCGGAGGTTTCTTCCTGTTAAAAGGGAGTTTTTCCTTCCCACTGTCGCCAAAGTGCTTGCTCATAGGGGGTCATATGATTGTTGGGTTTTTCTCTGTATCTATGAAGCGCCTTGAGGCGACTTTTGTTGTGATTTGGCGCTATATAAATAAAATTGAATTGAATTGAATTGAATTGAATTGAATTGAATTGAATTGAATTTCATAAGTTATGTCAGAGTTTGATCCACCATGTGATATAATTTAGAAAATATCTAATTAGCAATGGCTTTCAATAACCTGGATTTAAAAGAAAAACAACAACGAAAAAAACAACAACACTGCAGAACACTGTCAGTCATGGACTGGTGTCCACAGCACCAGGACCTCAACATTACTGGTTTAGGATGCCCTTCAAGAAGCCTGGAGAACTATTCCCGAAGACTATTTAAAGAAATTCAGTAAAATTTGCTCAAAGGAGTTCAAGCTGTGTTGAACACATATTGACTTTCAAGCTTGTTAGAATTGCATTCAGTATTTTTTTGCCTTCAATTCATCATTCAACATAATCAAGGATTTAAAGTGCACCTTTATAATCCAAGAAATACAGTAATGTAATGGTCTTCTAACAGGTACCATTCAGAAAGCATTAAATTGACTGTAGATCGTGCAAAGTACAGCAGCTAGACATCTTCTAAAGACTAAGAAAAATTAACATATTGCATTAGAATTGATTTTAAGATTTTACTAATTACCTGTCCTTCATGGCCTGGGCTCAGAATATATACTAGAAGTGCTTCTCCTGTACCAGCAAACACTTTGGTTATGTAAAGTTATATACAAATAATAATAATAATAATAATAATGATATTTTATTATTATTTTATCTACACTACTAAGTCTACCCACCTCTGTATGATGTATGATGATAGATCATACATACAAAAATATCAACTGATAAAGTTTGGTGAAGTTGTTTACATGTTCTTGAAGAACTTAATGAGTCCCATTGAGAATGGGAAGTTTTCTGATAAAACAAAACCACAGAGCCAATTACTTCTTAGTTTGGTGCTGGAAAAGTATTACTACAATACAGTAAGACTTGTCTTTTCATTTGTTTTTTTAATGAATACCATTTGAATGGATGTTGAATTAAATGTAACATGGTTAACTCTAGGTGGGTTTGCAGAATTGTACAAATACAGATATCTTTATTTTGTGGTCATATTTACACTTTATATTCTGATACTCTGCTGTAATTCCACTATAGTTTTCCTTATCTGGACTCACAAAAACCTTCACGAGCCAATGTACATATTTATTGCAGCTTTGTTAATCAACTCTGTTCTTTACAGCATGATTATCTATCCAAAGCTCTTATCTGATGTTTTGTCTGAAAAACAGATGATATCATATCCACTCTGTCTTTTCCAAGGTTTATCATATTACACCTCGGTTGGTTCAGAATTTTTACTGTTGGCAGCAATGGCATATGACAGGTATGTGTCTATATGTAAACCCCTGCAATATCCAGTTATTATGAATAAAATAACTATATATGTATGTCTGATTTTAGCTTGGCTTATACCTGCTTTTGAATCCTTGATGTTGGGTGTGTTGTATTCTAATGTCAAACTCTGTAGCTTTACTCTGACAGGAATTTTTTGTAATAATTCAGTTCACAAGCTTCAGTGTGTGCCATCAGTAGCAATATCTATATATGGTGTGGTCATGTTGATAAACATTGCCCTTCTACCTCTGCTTTTCATACTTTTTTCATACATCAAGATTCTTAAAATATCTTACCAAAGGTGTAGAGAAGTGAGAAAAAATGCTGTAAAGACATGTTTACCCCACTTGCTGGTTTTAATTCACTTTTCTTGTTTTATTTCCTTTGATATAATTATAGTGAGACTGGAAACAGACTTATCAAAAACTCTCCGTTTGATATTGACCTTTCAGTTGATTTTATTTCATCCTCTTTTAAATCCAATTATATATGGACTCAAAATGAATGAAATTTCTAAACATCTCAAGATATTATTGTGTCTAGTTAAATAACACTGAAATGACTGCACTATTATTTATGGCATTTATGTAAGTGTTCAAGTCTATTCTCTTAGTGCTGACATATGTAATGGTCATAAAGCAAAGATATTTAACTTTTTAGACTGATGCTGGTAATATTTAAAGTCTAAACATGCTTGGATTTCAGGTTTTTCCTTCTTTTCCCTTTATCACAGATTATTAATCACTGTTATGAAAATGATTTAGTAAAAAGAGTCAAATTCTGCTGGTATTTTGTGTGTGTGTGTGTGTGTACTGGTTTTTACTTTGTGGGGACCAAAATCTGTAATTTACTACAGCAAATCAATATATCTATCACATGCCAATTACATCTATCCATATATATGTATACATACACACACACACACACACACCCACACACACACACAATCTGGACTTCCCGGGTACCACTAGAGGGAGCCCAAGTACCACCACTGGTACACTTACCACAGTTTGCGAATCACTGGGTTAGGGTAAGTTGCGAAAGAAAGCAATATGTCAATTAAATGTCTCCACGAGGACAGCAAACCGGACTGTTGGGTGTGAGTGTATAAAGGAAATGACTTCCTTGATATAGAACAGGTTCATTCTCTGATTTAATGTAAAGGTGAGTGATAGAAAAAAGTCGAAATTGGATAAAATGACAAGTTATTGTACAATATATAGTAATCTTTTGTTCATTTATATGTGTGTAAAACATGGTGAACAAGAACTGGATAACTAGGGTGAATGAACAGAAACTGGGATACATTTTAACAGTTCATATTGGTTTCAATTCAATGTTATTTATACAAATCCCAACGACAGTTGCTTCAGTGTGAAGACAGAAACCCAACAATCATATGAGCCGCTATAAGCGAGCACTTTGGCAACAGTGGGAACGAAAAACTCCCTTTTAACATGAAGAAACCTCCAGTAAAACTAGGCTCAGAGAGGTGCGGCCACCTGTTGCAACCAGTTGGGGTGAGAGGAGGAAGACAGGTCAAAAGCCATGCTGTGGAAAACAGCCAGAGATTAATAACACGTAATGTTAAAAATTCAATGCAGAGAGGTCTATCTAATATGGAGGACCACAAGAGCCACGCGCATCGAAATAAAAAATCCTGTGCTTAATTAATGAATTGTAGAATAAAATCTGCATTTGTAAATTCATTTTTGAATTCCAATTTAATAAACTGATATTTAAAATGCTTTTTAAGTCTTCATTTCAAAAAACATTTTCGAATTGCACTTTAATAAACTTCATTTCAAAAACCTTTTTCGAATTACACTTTAATAAACTGCATTTCAAAAACCTTTTTTGAATTGCACTTTAATAAACTGCATTTCAAAAATCTTTTTCGAATTGCACTTTAATAAACTGCATTTCAAAAACCTTTTTCGAATTGCACTTTAATAAACTGCATTTCAAAAATCTTTTTTGAATTGCACTTTAATAAACTGCATTTCAAAAACCTTTTTTGAATTGCACTTTAATAAACTGCATTTCAAAATCCATTTCCCTTTCCTGTTCGCTCAGGGATTAACATGTGGATTAGCATTTGGATTAGCAGTTGGATTAACAACTTCATTTTAAAAAACCTGCTGCTATTCAAATGAGCCACACCGTGGGATGTAGCTCTCTGATTGGTTGGTCAGACACAGGCTGTCTGCCAGCCTGGATGTTTCTAGCTCATAGCTTCGCCCTGCTAAGAAGCCTGTGTGCTTGTACAAAGGCCGTTCAGCCTCGGGATTTACACTCGGCTCGACACGGATATGTGAAGAATGAAGGGACCCTGCAGCAAAGGGAGAGCCCAACCTCTGGCTGAGTGCCTGTTTACAAAGTCTGACCACCTGTGAAGGTAACGTGCTAACGTGGCTAACGCTAGCATCACCGCACGTAGCCCCATTATTTTAAGGTCATTTTAGCTTATGAAAGTTTTACGTCGCAGCTGTACGAGCTAGCTACGTGTTTTGTAAGCTGCTGTGCTCTTCACAAATAAAGCTGGAAGCAGCTCAAACTATTAGAACCAGCACTGAGGCCCGTTACATTTATACAGTGTTAGAGCAACGGCTGCAGCCTATAGCCTTTAAACTAGCGATTAAAATGCTGACAGTAAACTCGTCAGTCCAGATGTTACCACATTACTTTGTGATACTTGTGAGTTAAAACAACTGAAACAGGCTGATTAAAATAACAGCTTTCAGTTCTCTCATTCAGCATATAAAGACTGGAGATCACACTACTGATTTCAGTTCATTTAATATGTGAGTGCAGATTCATTCAACTGGACATAAACGATGATCAAAGGTTGTATATATGATGAATTCATCAAACCCCAGCCTGTAACACAGTGCGCTGAATCTTAGCTTTGAATGTCCAGTATATTCTAATCACTGCAATCTAAGCATTCACTGAACCTACAGTATCTACACCTGTGTGGCAAATGTGTGGTAAAGCTACAGATAATGAAATGTAATTATTAATACAATATACGTCATGAGAAACGAAAGCTGAAATTGATTCAGTTTAGTACTTTTCTCTGTATGCTCTGTGATCATAAAGGCCTTAAATTCTGTGATGTATACTGTAAATGATTTTCACAGAGGTCTTAAAGTACTTAAATCACTGCTGATAGTCTGGTTGTTTATATTTTCACATTTTTGTGTCTGTAGGGCTGTTTGATGACGATTTGGACTCCTCTGGGAGATGAGGACACACCCACACCTGTTCCATACTGCAGCCATTGATGGTGTTACGGCTCTGAGTCAGCTTTGGGCCATCAGACGCACACACTGGAAAACCAGCACCTGGACTTCATGCAGGAGAGGGGTTGCTATATATGTTCATAACTCTATAAAATATAATGTTGTAACAACTATGTCTATGGCTATTGATGGAATTTTGGAATGTTTGACTATTGAGATCATGAATGAAAAAAAGAGAAATGTTATAATAAGTTGCATATATCGGACACCCAGTTCAAGTATTGACACTTTTTATGAATGGATAGAAAAAATGTTTGCTTCGGTGAACCAAAAATTACTATTCATCTGTGGTGATTTTAATATTGATTTGCTAAACCCAACAAGGTTAAAAGCCATTGATGACTTTACTGACACGATGTACAGCTTATCACTATATCCAACAATAACAAAGCCAAGCAGAATAACATCACATAGCGCCACTATTATTGACAACATTTTTACTAATGTCATGGATTTCCAAATTAATAGTGGCCTGCTTGTCTGTGACATAACTGACCACTTACCAGTTTTTACTTTGTGTGACTGTGATTTAAAAAAAATAGATACCAAGATTACGATAGCAAAGCGAACAATAAATGAAGAAGCAATTCATGCCTTTAATTTCGATTTAGCACAACAAGATTGGAGTTCGGTGTATGAAGAGTCAGATGTGGACAAGGCTTATGACAATTTCCTAGATATTTTCACTATGTTGTACAATAAACATTGTCCTGTAAATGAACACAAGACAAAGAAAAAAAAGATAAAAAGTCCTTGGCTCACAAAAGGAATTATCAATGCTTGCAAAAAGAAAAACAATCTGTATAAACAGTTCATCAAAGTAAAAACAAAAGAAGTGGAACAAAGATATAAAGCATATAGAAATAAATTGACTGATATTATAAGAACGAGTAAACAACTTTATTATAGAAGAAGATTATATGAAAATAAAAACAATATAAAAGGAACTTGGGATGTGTTAAATAACTTAATTAAACAAGGATCTTCTGGAACATCATATCCTGAATGTTTCATTGATGCAAATGGTGAAAATCTCAACATGAGTAACATTGTAGATGGGTTTAATAAATTTTTTATAAATATTGGCCCTGAACTAGCAGCGGACATCCCGTGTCAAAAAAATGAAAACATCAGTAATATAAAATCAAATCAGTCATCATTTCAGTCCGGTTGTTTTCCAAAAAAAATGAAAATTGCAAAAGTAATACCACTATACAAAAGTAATGAAAAACACAGTTTTACCAATTATAGGCCTATTTCTCTACTGCCTCAATTCTCAAAAATTTTAGAAAAACTTTTTAATTCAAGATTAGAAAAATTTCTTGAAAAACATCAAATAATAAATGTTGGTCAGTATGGTTTCAGAACGCAAAGAACCACTTCAATGGCGATAATTGAGGCAGTAGAAGAAATTACTAATGCACTGGATAAAAATAAATATGCAGTTGGTATTTTTGTTGATCTCAAAAAGGCCTTCGACACAATCAATCACTCAATTTTATTGGATAAATTGGAAAGATATGGTATTCGAGGGAAAGCTGGTAACTGGTTAAAAAGTTACCTAACGGGTCGGGAACAATATGTTAGCATAGGGCATTACCATTCAGAGAAACTTGGTATTACATGTGGTGTTCCCCAAGGGTCAGTGTTGGGACCAAAACTTTTCAATATATACATAAATGATATTTTTGATGTTTCTCAAGTACTTAAACTCATACTGTTCGCAGATGACACCAACATATTTTTCAGTAGCAATGATTATACTGATCTTGTAATGACCGTAAACAGGGAGCTAAAATTAATAAAAAAATGGATGGATATAAATAAATTATCATTAAATATAAATAAAACTAAAGCAATGTTTTTCGGTAATTTAAAATATAATATAGAATTACCGATTATCATTGAAGGTGTACCAATTGATAATGTGAGTGAAAACAAATTTTTGGGAGTCGTAATTGATAACAAAATTTCATGGAAACCCCACGTCAGACACATAAAAACCAAAATTTCCAGAAGCCTCGCAGTTTTGAACAAAGTGAAACCATACCTTGATAAAGATGCACTTCGTACTCTGTACTGTACCCTGGTTCTTCCATATTTTACATATTGTGTGGAAGTGTGGGGAAACACATATAAAAATACAACTAATCCATTAGTCACAGTACAGAAACGAGCACTGCGTATTATTCACAAGGCCGGTTATCTAGATCATACTCACAAACTCTTTCTTCAGGCAAAGTTACTTAAATTCCAGGATCTGGTTAATTACAATACATCCATAATCTTATACAAAGCCTTTAATAAACTTCTACCTGCAAATTTACAAATTATATTTGAAATTCGAGAAAGGGTTTATAATGTGAGAGGCTTCGGAGAATTCAAATTACCCAGAACTCGAACAACCCGTAAAGGTTTTTGTGTGTCTGTACGTGGTGTGAAAATCTGGAACAGTCTGAGTTTACAACTGAAACAATGCAAAAATATTCATAGATTTAAATTCCTCTACAAACAGTTTGTTTGGTCACAGTATACTCAATGATGGTTATAGTGTGCTCTGTAATGTTTGTTCTCTTACCATTGCTGGTATGGATTCAAAAAAAAAAAAAAAGTGTGTGCATATGTATGTACATGTGTGTGTAGATATATATGTATGTATGTATATGTATTAGAGATGGACCGATCCGATATTACCTATCGGTATCGGTCCGATACTGACCCAAATTACTGGATCGGATATCGGCGAGAAATAAAAAATGTAATCCGATCCATTAAATATCAAAAAAGCACCTCACAAAGCTTGCTACACGGCGTAACTCGGCTCATAACCGTAGCACTTCGCAGCAGTATGCCTCACATGATAGAGCCGCTGTGTGTATTTGTAGCCTAGCTAGCAAACCAGCATTTCATCTCCGAGGAAGTTTTCCCAGAGAGAAGTAAAGCAAGTGTGTAAGTTCATCTCTGAATGTTTGTAAAGCGTTCCCACCTTAAGCTTAACAACCGATATATGGAGCGACTGCCTCTCTCTCTCTCTCTCTCCTGCTGCTACTTCAATCGTGAAACTGCTTAATGATCAGCTGATCGGCTTTTCTGTCGCGAGTCCGTCTCTCTTCTTAGTTTTTGGCCCACTTCTCACCAGAAAGAGGAAACCAGCGGCTGAACAACAGCAGCACTATTAAGCTTGATAAGCTGTTGTTAGAATTTATTTAATATTACTTTCTACACCAGGATCTTTTTCTACAGCTGACAGCTGGTAACTGTGCAGGGGCGGATCTAGCAAAGTTTAGCCAGGGGGGCCGATAGGGCATGAACAGGGAAAAGGGGGCACAAAGACATACTTTTCTTTCTTATTCTCATTTAAAATGTCTAACTTTTAAAAATAATTGTCTGACTCTTACACCCAAAGTTTTAATCTGATGTAAAATATATAGAAGTCCATTACTGTATATAGTAACTGTTAAGTCTAATATACCCTAGTAAGCTATAGTACTTTTTCCTTTGGGAAGATACCATCTGTGCAGTCTGCAATTCTGTTGAAGAAAGATGTTGAATCTATTTAATTATTCTTGAAAAATAATTTATTTTTGTGCATTTCCTCCCTGCATCAAATTAAATTTGATTACATCGATTAAGCATCATGAGGTGGAGGGTGGTTCCCTATTTTTTTTTTTTCTGGGAGTTTGCAACCCTATTAGTTAGGTTGCTTAATATTTCTGCTAAGTACTCTTTAAAATACCAGAATAGGGAGGATGGTGCAGGTTTAAGTTTATTAGATTGATCAGTGTTGCTGAACTATGAAATATTTTCGGCGCAGTGTATTTTTTACATACAGGTATAACAGAATAGCTTTAGTGTTGTTATTTATTTAAACTTGAGTATGAACTTATACAAAATGCAACAAGATATTTAAAAAAACGTTTTATTGATTAAAAAACACACTATATCGGATTCATATCAGTATCGGCAGATATCCAAATTTATGATATCGGTATCGGTATCGGACATAAAAAAGTGGTATCGTGCCATCTCTAATATGTATGTGTGTTTGTCACTATGTAATTATTATTGCCTGTTACCTGTGGTAACGCAATTTATAATTAATATATATTCTGTATTCTGTTATGACGGTCCTATTTGTTGTTGCGAGCTGCCATTGAGATGCTTGCATGTGCCCGGGGCTGTTGATGGTTTGTTTGGTTGCAACGATGGGCGTAGCTGTGGGAAGCTTATTGTTTTTTGTTGATGAGTGAGTATAGGGGTGGGATTTAATAAGTTTTCTTCGTCCCACTCCTTTTCAGGTAATTTTTTGTTTTTTGTTTTTGTGCACTTTATATTTAATATATGTATTTTTGTTGTGCCTGAAATGAACAAATAAATGAATAAATGAATGAATGAAATGACCTTAAAATAACGGGGCTACGTGCGGTGATGCTAGCGTTAGCCACGTTAGCACGTTACCTTCACAGGTGGTCAGACTTTGTAAACAGGCACTCAGCCAGAGGTTGGCTCTCCGTTTCGCTGCAGGGTCCCTTCATTCTTCACATATCCGTGTCGAGCCGAGTGTAAATCCCGAGGTTGAACGGCCTTTGTACAAGCACACAGGCTTCTTAGCAGGGCGAAGCTATGAGCTAGAAACATCCAGGCTGGCAGACAGCCTGTGTCTGACCAACCAATCAGAGAGCTACATCCCACGGTGTGGCTCATTTGAATAGCAGCAGGTTTTTTAAAATGAAGTTGTTAATCCAACTGCTAATCCAAATGCTAATCCACATGTTAATCCCTGAGCGAACAGGAAAGGGAAATGGATTTTGAAATGCAGTTTATTAAAGTGCAATTCGAAAAAGGTTTTTGAAATGAAGTTTATTAAAGTGCAATTCGAAAAAGATTTTTGAAATGAAGTTTATTAAAGTGCAATTCGAAAAAGGTTTTTGAAATGCAGTTTATTAAAGTGCAATTCGAAAAAGGTTTTTGAAATGAAGTTTATTAAAGTGCAATTCAAAAAAGATTTTTGAAATGAAGTTTATTAAAGTGCAATTTGAAAATGTTTTTTGAAATGAAGACTTAAAAAGCATTTTAAAAATCAGTTTATTAAATTGGAATTCAAAAATGAATTTACAAATGCAGATTTTATTCTACAATTCATTAATTAAGCACAGGATTTTTTATTTCGATGCGCGTGGCTCTTGTGGTCCTCCATATATCTATCTACACACAGTGAATTAAAAAAACTGAACAAGAAATACTCAATGCATCATCCTCCAGCTGCCTACACCTATTCCAGCATAACCAAGGGACAATTCAGGGTCACCTGATCCATCCCCAACTATATCCTTTAGCAAAAAGAAAAGTTTTAAGACTAATCTTAAAAGTTGGGATAATGTCTGTCCCCAAACTCCAAACTGGAAGCTGGTTCCATAGAAGAGGAGCCTGAAAACAGAAGGCTCTGCCTCCCATTCTACTTTATAATACTCTAGGAAAAACAAGCCTGCAGTGCAAGAGCAAAGTGCTCTAATGGGGTGTTGGTACTATAAAGTCATTAAAATATGATGGGAACTGATTATTCAAGACCTTGTATATGAGGAGTAGGATTTTGTATTCAATTCTGGAATTAACAGGAAGCCAGTGAAGGGAAGGCAGTATAAGGGTGCGTTCACGCCGAACGCGATAGACACGACTAACAAGCGCCAGAAGCCCCAAGCTGGTCGCGTTCACATTCGCACCTCGAAGGGCATCCAACGCAAACTGGTCGCACTTAAAAATATGCAATTCTCACACGCGTGAAGCGGAAATGTGGGAGGAAGTAGTGCCAGACGGTATGTTTGCAAGATGGCAGCTGTTGATCTAGCGTTTGAAGAGAGAGTCTCCCTTCTCTATTAACTGTAGAGAGCAGAGCAGCGGCGTAAAGGACTTCCTCGCCGTACCTGGGACCATCAGGTCCTCCAGAAGCGTGAGCAGTTTGGTGAGTTTCACCATTTGCTTCAGGAGCTCCGTCTGGATGATGGCCGCTTTCAGCGGTACCATTGTCTTACCCTCGCCCAATTTGAGGAGCTGCTGTCCCGCGTCGGTCCAAGCATCACCCGCCTGGACACCAACTACAGGTGCTCAATCCCACCTGCAGAGCGCCTGTCCATATGCCTGGTAAAAGTGTTTAATACAGTAGTCCTTTATTGATACCTATGCTAATATATGTTAAACTATCAGTTTATACACTGATAACATGGATGTGGTGTGCTATCAATTCAATTCAATTCAATTCAATTTTATTTATATAGCACCAAATCACAACAAAAGTTGCCTCAAGGCGCTTCATAGATACAGAGAAAAACCCAACAATCACATGACCCCCTATGAGCAAGCACTTTGGCGACAGTGGGAAGGAAAAACTCCCTTTTAACAGGAAGAAACCTCCGGCAGAACCAGGCTCAGGGAGGGGCGGCCATCTGCTGCGACCGGTTGGGGTGAGAGAAGGAAGACAGGATAAAGACATGCTGTGGAAGAGAGACAGAGATTAATAACAGATACGATTCAATACAGAGAGGTCTATTAACACATAGTGAGTGAGAAAGCTGACTGGAAAGGAAAAACTCAATGCATCATGGGAATCCCCCAGCATTTGCAGCATAACTAAGGGAGGATTCAGGGTCACCTGGCCCAGCCCTAACTATATGCTTTAGCAAAAAGGAAAGTTTTAAGCCTAATCTTAAAAGTAGAGATAGTGTCTGTCTCCCGAATCCAAACTGGAAGCTGGTTCCACAGAAGAGGGGCCTGAGAACTGAAGGCTCTCCCTCCCATTCTACTTTTAAATACTCTAGGAACAACAAGTAGGTCTGCAGTGAGAGAGCAAAGTGCTCTAATAGGGTGATATGGTACTACAAGGTCATTAAGATAAGATGGGGCCTGATTATTTAAGACCTTGTATGTGAGGAGCAGGATTTTGAATTCAATTCTGGATTTAACAGGAAGCCAATGAAGGGAAGCCAAAACAGGAGAAATATGCTCTCTCTTTCTAGTCCCTGTCAGTACTCTTGCTGCAGCATTTCTACTTCTAGCTGAAGGCTTTTCAGTGAGTTTTTTGGACATCCTGATAATAATGAATTGCAGTAGTCCAGCCTGGAAGTACAGCCTGGGAGCAACCCACAAACCTCTAAAGTGCATTCCTGCCTTTTTAAAATTTACTTAATAAATGGAGCTTGCCTCCAAAATAAACTAACCTCTCTTTATTGTCTTAAATAATTGGTCTTCACTATGTTCCTATATAGTTGTATATTTTTTCATTAGTATACTATGAAAAAAAATCTACATGTGTCAAGTTGTGTGCTAATATTTTTGCTGTGTAGTAGAACTGAGACATTAGTTATTAAAAAAGAATTATTTGAAATAATATTAGAATAGAATAGAATTCAACTTTATTGTCATTGCACATGTCACAGGTACAAGGCAACGAAATGCAGTTTGCATCCATCCAGAAGTGCTTTAGCCATGATATAGATATATTACAAATATATATTAGCAAAAATATAGATATGTAAGTATATTACAGAAATGGGTCTATTGTGGTATGTTATAATGTACACAGTATGAAGGTATGTTATGAATATGCTATAACTATAAGTATGTACAGGCTGTAGTGAGTACAAGTAGAGCAGGGTGATATGGCCAAAAAAATATATCACGATATATATTTGAAAATTTGCGATATTGATATAACTGACAATATAATTTCTGCGAGACAAAATACAACTCCACAACTTTACTAGCACAAAAAAACCCCCATCCATTTATTTTCACTTAAACAAGCAGCTGTTTTTTATGTGCATTAAAGCTATATAAACATTTAACAGTGCAAATTCCTTGCTGAAAGTTTAACCAAAAGGCATTTCCAGTAGAAATGGGCTGACATATCCTCAGCATAACCATGTATATAATATCCACTGAAGTTAAAAAGAGGCGCGAAACAAAACAGTCAGATAAATCAAACTTTATTCAACAGAAAACAAAAACACAGGTCAGTTAAGGGGGCCGGCCGTGAAGACGGCAACAACAGAGAAACAGTGCGGGGGGCCGACCCGGAGGTCGCCGGCACAAGAGTTCATAAGTTAAACGGTCGGGGGCCCGACCAGGTGGGTGGCACAGGTAACAGAGCTGGTGTGGAGGCCGGCCGTGCGGAAGGCAACGGCGGCGACTCAGGCGAAGGCGGTCTGGGGGCCGCCCACGACGGCGATGACGTCCGGCTAGAGGCTCAGAAACTGGCCGACGATGCTGAGGTGCTGGACGTACCTTGGACGGGGGTGTAACAACCGCTGGACCAGGCGTGGAGGACGAAGGCTCGGAGGCCGGACCAGGCATGGAGGACGAAGGCTCGGAGGCCGGACCAGGCGTGGAGGACGAAGGCTCGGAGGCCGGACCAGGCGAGGCGGAAGCAGAAGCTGATGCTGATGCTGCAGGTGGCGTGGATGTTGAGGTTGCAGGCGGTGGAGCCGGTGGTGGCTGAATGGTCTCGCCATCCCCATGTCAGCAGACATGGGGATGTGCTGGCTGGGTCCTCCCGGACCCCCAGCTGACGAGGCAAGAGGCTGGACGGGCCCCTCGGGCCCTCCAGCGGAGACGGGAAGCTGAATGGGCCCCTCGGACCCTCCAGTGGAGACGGGTGGCTGAACGGGCCCCTCGGACCCTCCAGCGGAGACAGGAGGCTGAACGGGCTCGCAAGAACCCCCAGCGGAGACGAGGAAGGGCTGGCCGGGCTCACCAGAACCCCCAGCCGACGAGGCCGCACAGTGCTGGATGGACTTATCCGACCTTCCAGCAGGGGCTGATGTAGAGCCAGAGGGTATTGGGACCCCTGGCTGAATGTTAAGCTGACCAGAAGACTGTACTGCTACCGGGGACTGGGCCAATGATTCAGGTGCGAGCTGAGCTACTGGAAACACGGGGAGCTGAGCTACTAGTGGAGGTGAAGTAGATGACTGCACGGGAGACACGGGGACCTGAGCTACTGGAGACACGGGGAGCTGAGCTACTAACGGTGGTGAAGTAGATGACTGCACGGGAGACACGGGGAGCTGGGCTACTAACGGTGGTGAAGTAGATGAATGCACGAGAGACTGATTTGAGGGCGTCTGCACTGGCACAGGGGGCTGAAATGATGTCTGTAGTAACGGTGGTGGTGAGAGTGGAGTAGGTGGTGGAGTTGAGGACTTCACAGGGGAATGAACTAGGGGTGACTGCACAGGAAACTGAACTAGAGGTAGTAGTGACGGTAGTGGTGCTGGTGGATGAGTGGATGACTGTGCTAAGGGGGACTGCACTGGGGACTGCACTGGGGAAAGCTGAGCTGCAGGAGACTGAACTGGAGACTGCAGTGACGGTTGTGGTGGAGGTGTAACGGGTGGAGGAGTGGCTGAATTGGCTGCGGGTCGGGCGGCTAATGGCTCAGCTACAGAGTGCCTTAATGGCAGGGCTATAGGTTGAATGACTGGCTGAGTAGCAGCCTGAATGGCTGAGTGTAGTGATGGTTGTGGTGGGAGAGAAACGGGTGGTAGTGTGGATGATGGAGCTAAGGGCAACTGAGTGACAGACCAAACTGAGGGAGACTGAAGTGCTACGGGGAACTGAACCGGTGGTGATGGAGGAGACTGAGCTCGGAATTGAATAGGCACATGAGCAAAGGACTGAACGGGTAATTGAGCTATGGATTGCACAAGTGGCCGAACTAAGGGTTGAATCGAACAATGATTAGCAGACTGGGCTAAAGGCAACGTAGGAGGCTGGAGTGATAGCTGAGGTGAAAATGGAGCTAGTGGCGGAGTAAATGACTGTGCTAGCGGGGACACAGGAGACGCAGCTAGCGGGGACACAGGAGATGGAGACTGGGCTCGTGGCTGGGCAGCTAAGTGAGCTTCAGGTGGCTGGGCAGCTAAGTGAGCTTCAGGAGGCTGGGCAGCTAAGTGAGCTTCAGGAGGCTGGGCAGCTAAGTGAGCTTCAGGAGGCTGGGCAGCTTTTGGAAAAACGGTCTCTGAATTAATAATCTCTGACTTAACATCCGCTGAGCTAGCAGACACGGAGTTAATTAGTCCAGGCTCAAACGTAACAGGATTACCACAGTTCTTTGCGTTGTTATGGCTAGGAGGAGCATGAGAAGAATAGTCTTCTAGGTTACCTAAATGGGAAATTTTGGTTTCAGACGAAACAGTCTTTTTCACCTCAGTCCCAACATAAGCAGATCTTGGGCCTTCAGACCCAGTAAACTGTAGTTTCATTTACACTCGCCGCAGGCGTTTGCATTGGTGAAGTCCTGGGTTCTGGCGGTGGCATTTTTCGCTGCCTGTGCTGCCGCCGCTTCTCCCTGGAGACGGGAGCAGAGATAGTGGTGGTTGCCGGTAATGGCAGAGAGGTTGAATCTGACTCCTCCTCCTCTGACCACATTGCTGCGAGGAAAGAGGCAGGTGAGCGGTGGTCAGAGCTGGACGTGGGAGGTGAAGAATTCCGCGGCACAAGGCTAAGAACATAATACAAAAAACTCAGAGGCACAAGAAACTCAAAATACCGAGTCACTGACCCAGGACCGTGACACCCCTAAGTTTTTCAGCCTTAGTTCTGTTTAGTGGATCTCCTAATTTCCCCTTCCCCTGGATCTTAGTCTCATTTGCCCTTTGTGTTCCACGTCTCATGTTGTCAAGCCCATGTTGTCTGGTCTGTCTCATCATGTTTCCTGTTTTATTTTGAAAGAGTCCTCTGTTCTTTGTTCATTGCATTTAGTTTTCACTTCCCCTGTCCTGTCATTAGGTTATGTGTGTCAGCTGTGTCCTCATGTGTCTCCACTTCCTCTGATCACCTCATGTGTGTATTTAGTCTTCAGTCTTGCTGTGTTCAGTGTCACGTTGTCTGTGTTATCTCCCCTACCCCTTGTCACAGTTTCCCAGCCATAGTAAGTCATAGTTTGTATGTTGTTTAGTCATAGTCTAAATCTCAGTAGAGTCATAGTTTCCCAGTGTATGTTCAGGTTTTCCCTCAGTTACTTTGTTGTTGTTGTTTTTTCCGTGAGTTTTCGGCCCTAAATAAAGGCTCGCTTTTTGTTAAGTCCAGTTTTGTGTCCTCGGCTCTGCTCGTCTGCTCTTGGGTCCTCCACTCACTCCGCACGGTCTGCCCCGGCAGTCCGTGACAGTTTTACCCATATCCTATCATGATATTTAATTTTCTCATCGTTGCCTAACATTGTACCGGTATTACCGTGAACAGTATAATATGGCCCAGCCCTAAGTACAAGCTAAGTACAGGCTATGAACAGGATATAAATATGAAAAAACTATACAGAAATATGAAATTTAAAAAAAAAAACTATACAGAAATATGAGATATACAGCTATACAGAAATGTGAACTATGCAAGTTATAAGCAGTTGTAGAATTAAAAATTATCGTATTATACAGAATGAATATTTATACAGAATTATACAGTAGTGCAGTTAAGATAAGTGAGATATGTGGATAATTTCTACAAAGGCTATATAAAGTGCTAGTGGTTGAGAGTGGTGGTTCAGTCCATGTTATTATTGTGTGTATGAGGGTACAGTTGTCCATTGTGTGTGTAGGTGGTTGTGGGTGTGTGTATGTCCAGTCCATCGCTGTGTCCCAATTCAGGGTATGCACGCTTGAAGTACGCATTTCAAGTGTGATCACGTCACCGCCACGCGACGACGGCTGTCCCAATTCGAAGTGTACTTCAAATGCATACTCCAAATGCGCCGTCGATTTCCCCAAATATCAAGCGTGGTCCGGTGCACGCTTCGTGGTCCCATATATCCCACAATTCATAGCGCGGCGGTGGGTGTGGATAATTTTGCCGCAAAATACGGCAGAAGGGAGCGGCCGAAAAGTGAACTGTCAAAAGTAAGTACTGAACATGACGTCACTTATTCATGTGCGAATGTTTAATAATGAAGAACATTAAAACATTGCTGTTGGCCACATGTCGGCAAAGTTGTGTGACATTAGAGATGTTTGTACTTTCAGCATTAACTTGGTTTTGAAGCCTCTACTTCTAAATATATATATAGTCGACCTTAATCTTACAGAGAATCTGATGATTTTATGGATAATTAAAGTCAGTCATATATCCACAAACACAACAAACTGAAAGTCAGTGAGATATATATATATATATATATATATATATATATATATATATATATATATAGATATAGATATATATAGATATATATCATAATAATCTGACAATACTATAATATTGGCCATATTATATTTACATTACCATAGTGAGATGACTTTAGTCTCATGAACAACATTAACTAATTATTATTTACTAGCTAATCTTAAATGACTGTTCAGTACAGAAATGAAGCCCTTGAATCATGTTTTACAGTCCTGTGGTCTCAGCCTCAGATACTCAAATAATCAAAGTAATGTCATGACAAAAATGATTGACCGACAAAACAATTTTCTCCTTCATTTATGTCACACAAAGCTGTATGTAACGTGTCTCGCGGTTAGTATCATGGTTGCTAGGCAACCTGAACAGCGCGACGAAGCATATACCGTCCCATTTCACACGCCTCTCACTTCCGCACTTCTCGTACTTATAGTACGCACCGTACGTAGTACGCGTAGTGCGCGTACTTCAAGCGTGCAAACCCTGAAATGGGACATAGCCCATGTGTTTAATGTGGGTCTGATGTCAGGAGGCAGAGTTCAGGAGTCTGACAGCTGTGGGGAAGAAGCTGTTTCGGTACCTGGTGGTCTTAGTCCGGAGGCTCCTGTAGCGCCTCCCAGAGGGCAGGAGGGTGAAGAGTCCTTGTGATGGGTGACTGGGGTCTTTGATGATTTTCCCAGCCCTTTTCAGACACCACTTCCTGTAGATGTTCTTTATGGCAGGAAGTGGTGCTCTCGCGATGCGCTGGGCAGTTTTCACAACCCTCTGCAACGCCTTCCGGTCCGAGGCAAAGCAGTTCCCATACCAAACTGTTATACAGTTGGTCAGGATGCTTTTGATGGTGCAGCGATAGAAGTTCACCAGGATGTCTGAGGACAGGTGGTTCTTCCTCAGAGTCCTCAAGAAGAAGAGGCACTCGTGAGCCTTCTTGACCAGCTTGGAGCAGTTAGTCGTCCAGATGAGATCCTCGGAGATGTGGACTCCCAGGAACTTGAAGCTGCTCACATGCTCCACAGCCGTCCCCTTAATGTAGATGGGTGGATGTGGGTCAGCATTCCTCCTGTAGTCCACGATGAGCTCCTTGGTCTTCTCAGTGTTAAGCAGCAGGTTGTTTGTGTCGCACCACTCAGCCAGATGATCCACCTCCTCCCTGTAGGCATGCCTCATCGTTGTCACTGATGAGGCCAATCACCGTGGTGTCATCTGCAAACTTAATGATGGTGTTAGAACCATCGGCAGGTCTCCAGTCATGGGTGAAGAGGGAGTAGAGGAAAGGGCTCATCACACAGCCTTGTGGTACACAGGTGTTCATTGTGATTGTAGATGAGCAGTGGTTATCCAGCCGGACATGTTGGGGGTGGTTGGTCAGGAAGTCCAGTAACCATTTGCACATGAGGAAACTGATGCCCTGAATATATGTTAACAATAACATATATTCCCATATGACAACATGCATAAATTAACTGCCTACATTAATTCATTGTAAACATACCTTCTGACTGGGACTCCCCTGCTGCCAGAAACCCCATGACCGCAAAGAACTTCCATCTCATTCCGATCCTGCTGCAGACCCGCTCCTCTTCTCCTTCTCCATCCTCTTCTACTTGGAGTATGTGTCCCTGAGGCTCTTCCACTTTCTCCTGCAGATGTCCTCTGAATAAGTACATTATCTCGTTAGCAGAAAGGTATTTGTACATCAGTAGGAAAATAGCGGGACAGTAGGCGGCTTGCTAGCTTTTGTGCGGCTTCCCCGGGTCAGTCAAAAATTTCAAAAGAGAAATGAATGAACTTACCAGGTTGCCCGATCTCTTCACACATCTTCCTCCGAGCTAGGCCTTTTTTAGTCCTGTCTCGGTAGAGAAAACAGCTGGTGTCGTACAGCTCCGGGTGGTTTGCTACGGCGTTGATGAGCCTTTCCTCCATATTGAATGAAGAATAAATGGCTTTGGCTGGACCTGCCCCTTTTAACTACGGTCAGAGCATCATGTCACCAGGCTCCTGATTGGTTGTCGTGGCGCGGCTTGAAGCTGGATATGCGCGAATGCACAAAATGCAGCACACAAACTGCCGCATGTATTTTTATTCGTGCTTCAAACGTGTCAGTCACGCTACTCGCGCGACTCATGCGTTTTCACGATGCAAATCTGCTTCTGAATTTTCGCGGGACCCCAGTCGCGCTTCATCGCGTTCCTCCATTGACTTTACATGTAAACCTGATGCTCTGGTTGCGTCTATCGCTTTCGGTGTGAACACACCGTAAGAGAAATATGCACTCTCTTTCTAGTCCCTGTCAGTACTCAGATTGGATAAGTGTAGCCGGATTATAACGACAAGAGGGAAGGTAGTCAGAACTGAGGGGATCGAACTACCAGAAGCCAACATTGCAAGCATCGAGGACAGCCACAAGTACCTGGGGATCATGCGGCCAAATGGGAACCACAAAGAGGTCACTCGGAAAGCTGCAACCACTAAGTACCTGCAGAGGTTCAGGCAAATCCTGAGAAGTCACATGAATGGTAAGAACAAGATCTGGGCTATAAACACCTACACCCTGCCTGTGATCAGGTACCCTGCTGGCATAAAAGCCTGGCAAAAGTATATAGTAAGCCTATACTAGTTCAACGATTTAAAAACAATGCATGGGCAAATTCAATGAATTGCACAGTGATATAAACATCAGATCAGATGTTTATAGGTCAGATTTCCTGAAGTTGTTTACATGTTAGTGGAGAACCTAATGAGTCCCATAGAGGATGGAAGATTTCTAATAAAACAAAGCCATATAGTCAGTCACTTACCTTCTTAGTTTAGAGCTGAAAATATATTATTCCAATACAGTAACAGTTGCATTTTCTTTTGTTATTCTTGAATACCATTTATGTAATATAGTTCCATAGTCAGTAATGTTTTTGTTTTTGTCAATGGATGTTGAATTAAATGTAACATTGGTAACTTTTGGTGGGTTTGCAGAATTGCACAAATACAGGTATCTCTATTTTGTAGTTATATCCACGTTATATATTCTGATTCTCTGCTTTAATTCCACTATAGTGTACCTTATTTGGACTCACAAAAACCTTCACGAGCCAATGTACATTTTTATTGCAGCTTTGTTAATCAACTGTGTTCTTTACAGCATGATTATCTATCCAAAGCTCTTATCTGATGTTTTGTCTGAAAAACAGACTATATCATATCCACTCTGTCTTTTCCAAGGATTTTTATATTACACCTCAGCTGGGTCAGAGTTTTTACTGTTGGCAGCAATGGCATATGACAGGTATGTGTCTATATGTAAACCCCTGCAATATCCAGTTATTATGAATAGAATAACTATATATGTATGTCTGATTTTAGCTTGGCTTATACCTGCTTTTGAAACCTCAGTACTGGGTGTGTTGTATTCGAATGTCAAACTCTGTAGCTTTACTCTGACAGGAATTTTTTGTAACAATTCACTTTACAAGCTTCAGTGTGTGCCCTCGGTTGCAATATCTATATATGGTATGGTCATGTTGATAAACATTGCCCTTCTACCTATGCTTTTCATACTTTTTACATACATCAGGATTATTAGAATATCTTACCATTGTTGTAGAGAAGTGAGGAAAAAAGCTGTAAAGACATGTTTACCCCACCTGCTGGTGTTAATCAACTTTTCCTGTTTTATTTTCTTTGATGTAATTATAGTTCGACTGGATTCTGATCTATCAAAAACTCTTCGTTTGACATTGACGTTTCAGTCAATTTTATTCCATCCTCTTTTAAATCCAATCATATATGGACTTAAAATGAATGCAATTTTCAAACATATCAAAATATTGTTGTCAGGTTTAATAACACTGGTGTTAATGCCCTATTATCAAATGTATGGCATATAATTTGAAATTGTAATGCAAACTAGATAATGGAGTACCTTTTCTCCAGACAGAGGAAAAGAGATCAATTTTATAGAAATGTCATGACATTTATGTAAATGTTGATTTCTGTTCTTCTATTGATGAAAGCATAATGGTCATAAAACAAAGACAAACAATTTCTTAAACTGTTTCTGGTAATGTTTAAATTCTAAACAGCTTATATGCCTGCATTTCACATTTTCCCTTCTTTATTGTCATAGATTATTATTTACTATTGTATATTCACATAAAAATAATTTAGTAGAATGAATCAATTAGTAGAAGTCTCTCTTTGATGCTGACAAGCATATGAATATTCATCACAGTGTCTTCTGTTTTAATAATAATAATGGATTGGATTTATGTAGCGCTTGTCAAGGCACCCAAAGCGCTTTACAATTCCACTATTCATTCACTCTCACATTCACACACACTGGTGGAGGCAGCTACAGTTGTAGCCACAGCTGCCCTGGGGCAGACTGACAGAAGCGAGGCTGCCATATCGCGCCATCGGCCCCTCAAAGAGCCCAGGGATCGAACCGGCGACCTTCCGGTTACAGATGCGCTTCCCTGAGCCACGGTCGCCCTTAAATATATATAACTGTTTTCTCAGTTATATATATTTATGCAGCTAAATAAGGTAATAAAAATTAGCATGACCAATTGTAAAATCACCTCCATCAGCTACATGAAGTTTACAACACTTAAAAAAAATTTTAAATGAAAAATTCTTTTGAACTTTCCATATCTCATTATTTATAAACATAATATAGTTAAAAACCTTAACAAATCATAAGTGGACTGGTACTTTTATACCACCCTTCTATGCACTCAAAGCACTTTCCACAAGAAGTCTTATTCACAAAATAACATATTGTGAATAAATAACATATTCATACAGCACTTTTACCATGACTAAGTGCTTTTTAAAATGTTTTTTATGGTTAAAATCTATTGTCAACAAGCATGTTACTGCTAGGAATTTTTTAGCCATACCTTAAAAAATTTCACTTGATGACTGCAAATCTGAAAACCCTTTTCATCTGAGCATGTCCTGTTTTTTGATTGTGATGTTCAAATTATTGGACAAGTATGACTGGACAGAAATTGTCATGCATTTTCAGCAATTAAGAAATTAAGTTTGTGACGTGACCCTTCGGCAGCGATGCCAGAATAGTTTCTAGCTCTGCTCACATAGTCACAGTTTTTCACGTATCCTGTCATACAAGTTAGTTATTTTGAGGCCTATCCTACTATGGACACTTCATTAACCAGAGACTCATGGAAAAGGGAGATTGTTCAATCTCCCTTAAAGAAGTTTAAAGAATCCTCCGTTACTAAGGATGACTTCAACGAGGTTATTGCTAATGGCTTAAAGCTAGCACTTCAAGAACAACAAAAGTCCCTCAATAGTTGCCTATTAGTTGCCTTGGCAGTCAGAGAAGCTATGGACTCTGTCTCGGTCCCTGCTTTACACAACTTATGCACAGAACTTCAAAAGACCAATGAAGTGGTAAATGATGTTAGCGGCGAACTCGAGAGAGTGGCTACAATGGCTAAGTGTACTCAAGACCGAGTGGATTCAGTGCAAGCAGCTGCACGAGAGGACAGACGATTGACTATCAATCTAAAGAAACAACTTGACCAACTCGCTACAAAGCTCACAGATCTGGAGCACAGGGGTCGCAGGAATAACATTGGACTTGTTGGCTTACCAGAAATGACAGAGGGCTGTTGGCTACATCAAGGCTAATCTCCCTAATGCTGGGCATACACTGTGCGATTTTTGGCTCATTTTGAGACGATTTTTCAGTTTTGCAACCATTTTGGTGATCGTCCCGAGTTTCGCCTTCATCGTGTGTTATGCATCGTGTAGTATACGTGGGGTAACGAGAAGCGATTAACACCTCACGACCAGCTCCAGATCATCAGTCGTTTGGTCGTAAGAAAATCAAACCTGTTTGAAATCCTGTCGGCCGTTGTGAGGGTGTCAACGCAGCCTCTCACACTGCGCACGCGCAAACACAGTAATGAAAGTGAAAAGATGGGGCAGCACAGCAGTGCAGCGTGTGATCTGGACACAAGCGATGGAGGCACAACTTGTATAACTTTGGCAAGCTCATCCAAGCCTTTTCAATGTGGCCTCACAATATTATCATGACCACAACAACCGTGAATATAGTTGGATGGACATTGCTACTCAATCACAGCTGCCTGATCAACGTTTTTCATTAGCAATTTAGCAAAGTTGATAGTGGTGGTGTGCGTGTCTATGTGAGTGAAAGACAGAGAGGGAGGGACAGCACAAGAGCCAAAACAGTTCAGGGGGCCGGCCGTGCGGACAACAACAGCGGCGACGGGCAAACAGTTCTTGGGGCCGACCGTGCACACGGCAATGGCGGCGGTGCAGACAAAACAAATTAGGAGGCCGGCCACGCGGAAGGCAGTGGCGGCAACAGAGCAGGTCCGGAGGTCGGTCGCGATGCCAGCGGCAGCGACGAACTGTCTCAGGAGGCCGGCCTCGACGGCCATGATGCCCAACTAGAGGCCAGGAAAGCGACCGGCAGAGGTGAAGCGGAACAGGACGAGCTGGAACTGATGACAGTGTGGCAACTGCAGGACCAGACGAGGCAGGCAAAGGCGAAGCAGGCAAAGGCGAGGCTGAAGCTGGACCAGGCGAAGGCGAGCTGAACCTGGACCAGGCAAAGGCGAGGCTGAAGCTTGACCAGGCGAAGGCGAGGCTGAAGCTTGACCAGGCGAAGGCGAGGCTGAAGCTGGACCAGGCGAAGGCGAGGCTGAAGCTGGACCAGGAAAGGCGAGGCTTGATGATGACACAGAGGCTGGACCAGGCGTGGATGACCTGACGGCAGCGGGATGGCTGCAGAATCTGACGATGGTGATGCTGCAGACGGTGATGCTGCAGTTGACGGTAATGCTGCAGTTGGCGGTGATGCTGCAGTTGATGGTGATGCTGCAGGCGGAGATGCGGATGCTGCAGGTGGTGATGCTGCAGGTGGTGATGTGGATGCTGCCAGTGACGGTGTAGAAGTCGCAGGGGATGATTCAGCAGGTGACGGCTGAACAGACTTCCCCGGACCGTCAGCAGACGCGAGGATGTGCTTGCTGGGTCCTCCAGGACCCCCAGCAGACGAGGCATGACGCTGGACGGGCTCCTCGGGCCCTCCAGCAGACGTGACATGAGGCTGGACGGGCTCCTCGGGCCCTCCAGCAGACGTGGCATGAGGCTGGACGGGCTCCTCGGGCCCTCCAGCTGACGACACTTGAGGCTTGACGGGCTCCTCGGGCCCTCCAGCTGACGACACTTGAGGCTGGCTGGGTTCTCCCGAACCCCCAGCTGACGAAACTTGAGGCTGGCTGGGTTCTCCTGAACCCCCAGCTGACGAGACTGGAAGGGCTCCTCGGGCCCTCCAGTGGAGACAGACACCGAAGCAGCAGGTACGGAAACCTCTGGCAGTGCGGACACTAGCTGGGACTGAGCAGCACAGTGGCTAGACTCAGGCAGCAACAGTGGGTTGCAGTCCTCAAAGAGCTGAAAGTGTTCCCCAACACACTCAGCAGAGGACGGAGGCGGATGGGTGAACTCACTTGAATTCTCAGGGGGTGCTGAGAGCCGAGACTATTTAGGTGAGTTCTCTGGTGGAGCTGCTGGCACTGGCGTCTTGACCTCTAGGGGTCCAGAGTTGGCTGGTGACTGACACCCAGACTGAACTGATAACTGTACTGCTAACTGTGTTACAGACCCCACATTGAATTGTGGTGAAGGTGTGGATGGGGGGATATGGTCAGGAAAAACTGTTTCAGGGAAGTTTATTGCTTTACCTGAAGGAACTGATGCAGACGAAAAGGCTCCCCTAACATAGTCATTCCCTAAACTCGTAGTGCTAGACTCAGTAACTCCAGGTTTAGAAACAATAGCATGAACACAGTCATTAACCCTGAATGTGGGCTCAGCAAAGGCAGTCTTTGGAGCAGTGGCCACGGGTGCGACGGAAAAATCATTGTTATCTTCAGAAGACACACAAAAAATAGCTCCAGAAAACACAGTCACAGAACCTGACGCAGCAGAAAAAGTGTCCCTTTCACTCACCACAGCCGGCTGCTCATATGTCCCAACATCTGGCTGTGGAGTGCCGCGCCGGCGGGCCGGGAAACTCCTCGTCCGGCGGGTCGGACAGCACGTCCTCCATCGAAGCAAGTGGGCGAGCGGTAGCGGCGGGAGGGTAAAGCTCGTGAAGAACAAAATTCTGTACTAGCGGGTGCAGTGAGCCCAATAACCAGGGGTAACCGGAAATAAGTTGTTGTAGCTTGTCTTCCACAGCATAGAGAAACGCTTCTCCCTCATGTTCTACCCACAGATTGATTAACCTTGAAGCGGAGTCGATAACGGCCTCCTGAAGCTCCCTGGGTGGGTTGAATGCCACTGGATCCATATCTGGCTGGTCCGTACTGTCACGGCGAGTTGAGTGAGCTGTGTGGAAGAAAGAAAAGGAGGATCCAAACGCAGGCACTAAAGGTGTGAGGGTGGTTTATTAAACACAAAATAAAAATGGGCAAACGGCAAAAGGAACAGAAGGCTATCTAAACTGAGAACAACTAAACTAGTGAACACAAACCAAGACATGATCATGAAGGAGGATGAGCAGCGGAGAATGACGACAGATGACAGCAGGGAGAACACACAGATGAAGCATGGTGGATACACAGACGGACCAGCAACTATTTTTTTAACAACACAGAATTACAACAGGTTTTAACAGATCTTCAAAAATAAAAAATTCCCCCAAAGTAGCAAAAAAATAGAATAAAATAAAATTGTGCACAAGTGAAGAATTAGTCTTTTTTTAAGTCCAAATGGTAACGGTGGGGCCCATGACAAACGGGTGTATTGCAATAGAGTCCGTCCGATGAGGAGTGTGTGTGTGTGATTGTTTGTCCTACCATACTACTTGTACAGTAGAGGATTGTAGTCGATCAATGTGCAAATGATTGTGTGTGTGTATGTATATCGTCTCCTAGGATCTTGGGTTGGCTCGCCGTCCAGTGAACACTGGAACACTCTGGGTTCTGGAATCGCTGACCTGGTCTTTGGATTCGTCCCATATAAAAACCTGACCTATAAACAATGGTCCAATATATGTCACGAACAATTTAAGAATAACTCTCACAAATTAAACTAAAGTAGTGTCACACTGCAGTAACTACTATTCAGATCAGCTATCATCAATTCAATCATTATCAGTTCAGTCATGTTGTACAACATTAAGATATCAAGTTTCAAAGTTGAAAGTATCAGTCTTCAAAATTTAGTTGTAACCTGCAGCAATGTTAGAGATTATCTACAAGGCTTCAAACATTCAGGAATTATAGTCACCATATAATTCACTTTTCATGGTAAACATTCATTAGATCCATCAGATATAAAATCATTGTTGGAGCAATACACAAACGCTTATCAGAAACCGAACAAAGTGCAAATAATTTCAATAACATGTAAACACAAGGACTCAGTCCACGAATAGGAGTATTAGAATAGATGTGCTTAATCCCGCTTGTATCATAGGCCTACTAGTACAAGTGGAAATACACTAAAAATTACCTCCAAGTATTCAATACTGAGTACAGTTGAACCCCGACTTACGAAATTAGTCGAAGCACCCATCACGCCTTTTGAGTGAACGATAGGTTATAGGCTAATTGGTAACTGCAACAACAATATGTCGTTCAAGTGGAACAGCGAAGCGCAAGTACGAAAGCCAAGGGGGTTGTCACATGATTTGGAAGGCATTGTGGGCATTGTAGGCATTCTAAGATCAGCCAATCAGAGCCAGCGGATTTCGTTACACGGGCATTTTGCCGTTAAATGCCGTTAAGTGCCTTCGTAACTTGAAATTTCCGTTAAATGGGGTATTCGTAAGTCCAGGTTCCACTGTATTGTAAAACAACTGATTGACATCAAAAAATTAAGCAGTAAGCAGCATAAAGTCTGATGGTATTTTAACTCGTTAGAGATTAATTTCTTCAGCTTACCGATAACAAAGTTTTAGCCCGCCTGCTCTGTTCGGCTGTAGAAGCAAGAGACCTTGAGTCCACACCTTGACCACCTGGTCAGCTGGACTGGGACAAAAAATCGGTCCGGGCATTTTGACTAGAGAGTGGCCACCAGGTATTATAGAAAAAACCATAAAGCCTTTGGATGAAAGCAAACGCTGTTGTGACAGTGATGTACACTGTCTTGTTGGTATATATGTATGAGCTCTAAACAGTTTACATCAGATGACCACTTAAGGACATCTCTTGATTTCACCTTCGTGTTTCCCTCTCACCAGATATCCAAACCGATATCATGACAAGCAGCTTTTACGGCTGTGGCTCCAGTAAACATCAGCTGATACTAGAAAGTAATATTAAATGAATTCTAACAACAACTGCTTAAATGTGCTGCTGTTGTTTAGCGCGAAATCCGCTGGTTTCCTCTTTCTGGTGCAAAGTGGGCGATAAACAAACAAAAGAAAAAAGCTAATCGGCTGATCATTGACTAGTTTCATGATTGAAGTAGCAACAGGAGTGTGGGGGGGGGGGGGGGGGGGGAATGAGAGAAGAAGAGACAGCTGTGCAGCGTAAAAACACAGAATAACTCCAGCTTTTCTTTTTTTCTTTCTAGCAGAAGTACAGAACAAATTGCGTTCCTTTTCATCTCAATACGGACATATTGTAATTGGTCCAGCCCAGAGTCCATCATGACCAATTGGCAAATCCACCACCTTTCATTGTTTATACCATTACAAAAACAAACAAACAAACATAAAATTACCATCAGCCCAACGGGCAAATTCCCAGTACGCCCAATTCCAGTCCAGCTTTGGGGTCAGCTGGTGGGTAACAGGCATCTCCGAAAAAGTTAGAGCACTCTTGCAAATATGTGATGTCTTGGTAAATTGAGCAGATATTTGAAGTTTATATGGCAACATCAGTTTATTTCGTGATCCAGAAAGACTAATATTTTAAACTCTGCCATTCTGTGTTCCTCTGCTACTGTCTCATTTGAGTTTTGGACAAAATGCTGTTATTGTGTGTAATGATAATCGCAAACACTGAAATATATTTCTTGCACACAGAAATGAATTTTGTTTGGCAAAATAATTTTCTCCTCAACATGCAACATTTGCGCTTGCAATTTTTTTTTAGGTGCGCTCAGAATAGAGGCACTAAAATAACGCCATAGAAATATAGAGATAAAATCAAAAGTAGTGGTAGTAGTAGTCACCCTGGACCCCAGAGGGTTAATGTCATGGCCCTGGGTCTTTTGATCCAGTTTTTTTTAGTTTTCATACATTTTTGATCATTCTGTATTATTTGGTGTAATGTTTGCATGCCACAAACATTAATGATGACACCTTCAGTATTTCTCAGTTCCATTCTTTAATTCTCAGGCTTGCAGCGCTAACTTGTTCATCTACCGTTTTCTGTTGTCTCCTTTTTTCTATATCCTCCTTCTGCCTTACATTCGACCTTTCAAAATAAAAGTTCTGTAAACATCAAAATCACCTCCTTTTTTTTTTCTTTAACAAACTTAGGTACTCAGCGAGGTGAATTATTAATCTGAACCTATGACAACGACACCTAATAAAATTACTGAACGTTCTTATTACTTGAGTGTCTCCACACCTAAACATCACTTAAACAGCACTGCATTTGCGCAGATCTCTGACTAAACACTATCAACATTCAACACTATAATACTGGTTACAGTGTTAGATTCAGGAACAACAAACATGTTACACGCAGCATAACCTTTAACTGGTCACTCAGATATTCAAGTCTTAGATCTGATGTAATCAGACAGATGCATAGGTACGCGTCTGTTTGATCTGACTGGGTATCTGGGCTTGTCTGTTAAGGCGGGGTCGACATGCCGTCCAGGTGGGGCATCTTCAAGTCCATGTCTGATTTTCTTGAAGAATGAGGCATTCCTGACAATTGAGTGTCCATCCCTTGTAGCTGTAATTTCAGAACCCTTAACCTTAGTCACTTTGTAGGGTTTTGCATTGTATGGTGTGGATAATTTGTTGTGCTTCGGTTGGCGATGCAGCACTGTGTCACCCAGACTTACTGAGTGTGGTCTGGCGTGACGAGTTGCATCTGCGATCACCTTCATCTTGATCTTTGCACTATCATCCCTTGCTCTCACTTCAGCATCTGAACACTTCCGTGGAGTGGTGTTAACGAAAGGGAGCTTGGTGTATAGCTGGCGTTGAAACAGTATTTCAGCTGGTGAGCTCGCTGTTGTGCTATGAGGTGTAGATCTGTACTCACGAAGAAAGATGTTCAGTTGCTGTTTCCATGATGTGCCCTGCGTCTCGGCAACTCTCAGTGCTTTGCCTAGGGTTCTCATAAATCTCTCAGCAATGGCATTCGCCTGAGGCCAACAAGGTGTGATTTTGCGATGATGAAATCCTAGGTAGTCTGCGAACTGTGAGAAAGCCTCACTGTTAAAAGGAGGACCATTGTCAGTTTTTACTGTCCTTGGGATTCCAAACATGGAGAACACTTTGTCAATGACTGGGATAACAGAAGATGCTGATGTTGAGCGTACACTTTCAACGACTGGATAGCGAGAATACTCGTCTGTGATAACGAGCAGGTATTCCCCCGTAGGGAGCGGTCCATAAAAGTCTGCACTGACACTATGCCAGGGCGTTTCAGGTAATGGTGACATCTGCAGAGGGTCAGTGTGTGTGACAGGTGTGCTAGCTTGGCATGGCAGACAGTTTTGAACTGCAGATTCTGCTTTCCGATCGATCTCTGGGAACCATACTTTGGTACGTAGCAGCGCTTTGGTCTTGGCGATACCCTGGTGCCCTTCGTGTGCCAGTTGTATTGCTCTTTCTTGTAGGACAGTTGGAATGACTATCCTCGTGCCTCTGAGTATGAAGTCAGATGAGTCGGCTACTGTTAGTTCACTTTGAACATGTTTGAATGATTTCAAAATGTCAGCATGCTGGGATTTATCTGTTAGATGCCACGTGTTGTTCCTGATGTGACCGATGACTTCCTGCAGAACCTGGTCTTTCAGAGTCTCTGTTTTTATCTCGTGAAGTGTCATGGCTTTTGGGGTGGAGTGATAAGAGAAGAAATTAACATACTCTTCTGCAACCTTACATGCACGAGCACTTTCATTCTCCTGTGTTGGCACTGGATGACGTGACATAAAGTCAGCTGGATTATCAGCACCTTTTCTGTATTCCACTCTGAAGTTATATGGCTGAAGTCTCAGTCCCCATCTTTCTATTCTGGCAGGTGGTTTTGAGCTTGGGTTATTCCAGATGATTTCGAGTGCCTTGTGATCGGTCACCAGTGTGAATGGATGTCCATAAACATACAAATGGAAATGTTCGCAACTCCACACAATGGCGAGTGCTTCTTTCTCAGTCTGCGAGTATCTCGTTTCCACATCACTCAGTGCTCTGCTTGCATATGCAATAATGTGCTTCATCCCCTTTTCATCTTTTTGACAGAGAATGCCGCCCAGTCCTATTGGACTAGCATCAACTATCAGTTCAGTCTGTCTGCTGGGATAGAAGTAGGACATCGTCGTGTCGCTTGTGAGACTGACCTTGAGTGCCTGCAACGCAGTTTCTTGGTCTTGACCCCATGTCCAAGGGGTGTCCTTGTGTGTGAGCCTGCGCAGTGGCTCAGAGATCGATGAGAAGTCTCTGATGAACCTTGAGCAGTAATTGGCCATGCCAAGGAGACTTTTGATGTCAGCAGGTGTTTTTGGGTTGGGAGCGTGTTGAACTGCTGCAACCTTTTTAGGATCTGCTGATACGCCACCTGCAGAGAAGATGAAACCAAAAAACTCAAGTTTCGTTTTATTAAATTCACACTTCTCTCGATTCAGAGTAAGACCTGACTCTGATAGTCGCTTAAAGAGAGCTGTAAGATTGCTGTCATGATCAGCCTGGTCCCTGCCAAAGACTATAATGTCATCACTGAGATTTTTGACTCCATTCAGTCCTTGCAGCGTCTGATAAATAGCATTTTGGAACACTTCAGCTGCAGAAGAGACTCCAAAGCTCAGTCTTTTATAGTGCCAAAGTCCCAGATGAGCAATGAACGTCGTAATGTAGCGGCTGTCAGGGTGTAATTCAAGTTGGTGGCATCCTGCCCTGAGATCAAGTTTTGAGAACACCGTAGATCCATTCAGCTCATGGATTACATCATCAATCGTGGGCGGGACGTGTCGTTCTCGTTCGATTGCAGTGTTTGCTTGTCTCATGTCCACACATATCCGTACGTCATCCGGATTCTTTGGTTTTGGCAGTGTTACAATGGGTGAAACCCACGGTGTTGGTCCCGTAACCTTTTCAATAATGTCATCAGCTTCTAAAGTTCGTCCTCCACTTTTTGACGTAAATGAAAAGGAACTGGTCTGTGTGGTTGACAGGTTGATTTTACATCTGTGTTTATGTGCAGTTTCACTTGAAAATCTTTGAGTTTTCCAATGCCCTGGAAAAGTTCTGGGTGTTGTTCTACTAGCTTGTCTGCAACAGAACGTTGAGACTGAGAAGAGACCGCAGTGACAATATGGAGGAGTCCCAAGGCTTTTGAGGTTTCAAAACTCAAAATATTGAAACCTCCTCCTTTAATGACAAAGAAGGAACACCTAACTGTTTTGTCTTGTTTTTCCACACTGCACCTGAACGCACCACACACAGGGAGAGACGTAGATGAGTGGTATGGGTAAATCTTGACGTCTGTAGAAGTCAATGTAGGACGTGGTGTCAGTTTGTTGTAGGTAGCTTCAGTTAAGCAGTTAGCAGTGGCCCCAGAATCGATTAGCACTGGTATCTGGGTGCCCATTACTCTGATTTCAGTATATGGGAGTTTAGGATGTTTAGTTGTGTTCACCACATATACATAGGCGTCATCACTGCTGGATGTGTGCCCTGTCTCCACATGTGCAGCGCTATCTGTTACTTGATGAACAGTTTGCGGTGGCAGATTTTTCTTATACTTCTTTCCACAATGTGTCTCTTTTCTCTTTGAGCGACATGAGGGTGTCCATTTGTTTCTAGCCGTGGTGTCACGTCCTGTTTTGTGCTGTACTTTATTAACTGCAGCTGTCTTGTCAGCTTCCATCCCTGTAGCTTGCAATTCAGACAACTCACATGCACGCCCATGATTTAATAGATCATCCAACGTTAAATCAGGTTCTCTGAGTGCTTTTCTACGCAGCTGTGATGATGTACAGCTTTGGATAATTTGTGTTTTGATTTCTGCAGTCATGTCTGCAAACTCACAGTTTTTGGCTAGAATCCTAAGCCTGGTGTGATAGTTGTCCAACGTTTCACCTGACTCCTGCACCGCTTTCCTGAACAGATAAATCTGATACTGCACGTTTTTCTTAGGCGCAAAGTACGCTGACAATTTCTGTTTTGTATCTGCGTACTTGTCGCCATCCGTTGCTAACGTGTCGTAAACGTCATGCACTTTTTCACCAGCCACATGCAGCAATAATGCTCTTAATCTCGCATCTCCAGTAATATTCATTGCAGTGGTATAGTTTGCAAACCTCTGAAGCCATTTCGTGCAGCGAGATCCGACGAAACCGAGGTCGGTCTCCATGTCGAAGGGTGGAAGTGGAGTAGCGTGTGCAGCCATGTTCTTGTCTCCTAAGCTCCGAGTAGGGCAACTTCCTTCGTCTTGCTTTGGTTGTAACCTTTACTCTCGTCGCCAATGTAATGTTTGCATGCCTCAAACATTAATAATGACACCTTCAGTATTTCTCAGTTCCATTCTTTAATTCTCAGGCTTGCAGCAGCAACACAGTCTGCAGCGCTAACTTGTTCATCTACCGTTTTCTGTTGTCTCCTTTTTTCTATATCCTCCTTCTGCCTTACATTCGACCTTTCAAAATAAAAGTTCTGTAAACATCACATTTGTTTTCTAGGTTATTCTGTTCACTATGGTTTTGTCATGGTCCTGTGTCCTTTTGACCCAGCGTTCTTAGTTTTCTTGTGTTTTTGTATTCTGTTCTTTATTTATTCTATGATTCCGAGGTTGTTCAGTTTTGTTTATGAGATTTCCCCTCGTGACCTTACCCCATGTGTCTCCACGCATCTGTGAGTCCCCATGCCTTGTTTCCTCTCCTAATGTTTTATCCCATGTTTTCCCCAGCCTGTTATGTCTGTGCTCTCCCCGTGTTCTCTCCTGCCCTCCTGTCTGCGCCCCTGTGTACCTCCTGTTTTACTTTGACAGTCTCCCGTCAGTATGAGTCAGTGTTGAGTTACTCCTGCCATGTCTTGTTATGATTATCAGTGTCAGCTGTGTTCCCCATGTGCTCCTACTTTCCTCGTTGACCCTCTGTGTATTTATGTCCGCGTCTCCCTCAGTTCTGTGTTGCGTTCTCCCTCATAGCTGTGTGATCCTCCCTGTGTCTCCTGGTGCACATTATAATTAGTTTTTCCCAGTTTAGTTTAGTTTTGTATTGTTGGTATGATCTGTTTTCCCAGCAATAAAGCTGTGCTTTTGAGTTTAAGTTCTGTCCCCGTGAGTTTGCGTTTGGGTCCATTCCTGCCTGCCACACAGCCGAATCATGACAGGTTTATTAGATTTCCCCTTGTGTCTTTGCCCTCTGTCTCCCCCTGTGCATCTGTGTTTATTTAGTTGTGTGAGTCCTTGTGCCTTGTTTCCCATCCTTGTGTTTTAGTCCATCATGTTTCCCCAGCCCGTCAGGTCTGTGCTCTCCCTCGTGTTCCTGTGATCCCTCTAGCCTGCTTCTCCTCCACTTACACATCATGTTTCCTGTTTTATTGTAAAGGTCCCATATTTTCATGTTCATTCCGTTTAGTCTAGCTTCCCCTGTCTCGTTATGGTTATTCGTATCGGCTGTGCGTGTCCTCACGTCCCTGTCATCCCTCTGTGTATTTAGGTCAGCGTCTCTCTCAGTTCGGTCCTCCCTCATGGCTGCGTGTCTCTCCCCGTGTTTCCCCGAGTAATTAGATTAGATTAGCATTTGAATTTCCCAGTTTAGATTAGCATTGTCTTGTATCGCATTTCCCCCCATTCTGTAATAAAGCTGTATTTTGAGTTAAGTCCCGTGATAGGTTTGTAGCTTGAACCTATTCGCTGGAACGTTGAAGACAATATAATTACACAGCAAAGCAAGACACAAAGTAGGCAAAGTTCTTCATGTTACTCATGCATGAGGGAGACCTGCCTGGAGCCAAGTGTCGTTCCACCACTTGACCTCCGTCAGACTCTCAGCCAGGTTCCCCATAGCACTCCTTTTATTGTGGTTACATGAATATGCATAGGGTCATTAACATATAACATCTTCCATAGGTATACATGTGAACAAAGAATACTGTGTGTGTGTGTGTGTGGTGTGTGTGTGTGGGGTCAGAGTATGACCCCATAAATGACTTCCCTAAACCTACTGGTCTGGAAAGTCCAGCAGTCTATCTAAACAAAAGGCACTTAGACTAAAACAGATATAGCCACGTCTATCCTACCATAAAACAATAAAACAAGGTACGACCTCTTCCCATGCTCCCAGGATATAGGTGTGGATTCCAGAATACTCTGAATGCACACCAAGCCTTTGCAGCCTGCTAAAGATCACACATCCTATCACTACACAATTAATTAAACACCTCTACCAATCTAAAACTAATTATAAAACTCTAAGCATATATAAGTAGATATTTCTAAGCATAAATGACAATCAACATTACAAAACCTAACATCCCGTTTTCCATGAGTTTGTGTTTGGGTCCTCTCCTGCCAGCACACAGACGTTTCATGACAGTCAAATGAGAATCATGGCTCCTAGTAGTCTGCAACACTGCAAAGTAAATACAGGTTCAGCATTACTGATACTGAGTACTGATTTTGATACTTTTAACTTATAAAGGTAGCTTATATGGCAGAGACCCGCGTGTCTTGATTTATCAAATAAATCATCATCAATTTGAAAATTCTGAGCACATTTTAATGACAATTAAATCACCTTCCACAAGAAATAGTTAACACAATAAAACAGACCTGTCAGCTTGCCATATATTTAGGAACTGGGTTTCTTTAAGACTTGGAATGTAAATGTAAGTGTCCTTTTTTCTTTTGGTCAACTTCTGTTAATTATTGTGCTATATAAATAAAGTAAACTTGACAGTCAACACAAAAAGGTTATTATATTCAGATATTTTTCATAATTCAAAATTGAGTAAACATGGAAATGACGGAATAGATTGACTGAGTGCAATTCAATGGTCCATCTTGGTGGAACGGAACCAAAGCTATGAGAGGGATTACTGCAGAATCCCCCCGGAGCCAAGATGCTGGTGGTGGAGATTGCTTGAATGGAAAAGTGGGAGTGATAAAACTTAGATTTAGCTGGCAGCACCTGGGAATGCACAGATATGAATATTCACCTATATCTTGTCGTGGAATTTTTAAAAAATGAAATACAAACACTTGATGTGTGACTTTGAAGTGAGTTTTATTTACGTTGCAGCAAGAGAGAGAGTCCAGTCAGTCAAAGTCAAGCCAGCGTCTCTAAAGCGGAAGCAGAGCTGGGCTTCCCTTATACAGTCAGGCACACAGACACACAACTCTCATAACTTGTAGCACAACTTATCATTTCCATATAAGGTGTTGATGGTTTATACCTTGGTTCTTCCTTGGAACACACACAGCATCTACTCCGTGAAAGCAGTAAAGCAGTAACAGTCATACCCACAGAGGGATATGTTTTGCAGATTATCATGTTCTAGGGTGGTCTTGCTGTGATGAGTGTCTGTCCCACTATGGTTCAAATAAGCCTGTTATATGTGTTATTGTCAGAACAGGTGATCAATACACTAAGGAAAAATAAATTTTCATTATCTCTCTCTACACATTAAAATATCATATGAATCTCTAAGATAATTACGGTAAGGTAATCGGTCTGATAAAATAACAGCTATGATGACTAATTGGGTTGTTATAGTACTACAATTTCAAACTCGATAAATATTAACCAGGAAAATTCTTGATACCATATTAGATATCATGGGGAAGATTCTGAACCCACCCTGCAACAACAAAAGTAATGGCAAAGATGTCATATCATGAAAAAAAAAAGTTTAAATTTTCATCTACTTTTCCCAATTATATATTTATTATACTTAGATCTGACAAAAGAAAAATTTAAGATTGAGTTTAGAAGTTTCACTTGTTTTACAAATTATTTATATAAGTTAATTGCAGACTGTGAAGGTAGATTTTATAACATATCTGTCTGTGAAGGTGTTAATATTTTTCATGAAATGGTAAAATATTGTAGTTTCATTTCAAAACATTTGACATGTTTTTTAATGTTCTGTTGTTAATAATATTGTGGGTTTATGAAAATTTCTACATACATCTGTTTGGTTAATAACTCACACTCACCGATAAATTGTGACAAGTGGTGAAGATGCAGGTCCTTGGGCAACAGTTACAAAGTGTTACCACTTATTCCTTTAATGGAGAATCTATGTTTCACTATGTTCCACTAGCATATCATAAATAAGAATTAGCAATAATGTAAAAATGAAGAAATATAAAAGTTTAAAGACATTAATCTGAAAATTGATTTAATTACCTATCATTTTACCTATGGCAGAATGAATATGTTTATGTTAAAACAAGTGCATACATTTTTCATTAATTGCTTCTCCAAAGCTCCTAGGTTGTAACCAAAACTCTGTAGCTCTGAAACTGTCGATATTACATCCTGTTTAGATGAGCATTGTACGGAGCACTGCAACATACAACTTAAAAAAATAAATGTGTGAAATGAATTAAAACTATGTCATTTATTTTGCTTAAATATGTTTTCTTTAAAAAGATTGATTACTCTGTTAGACTTGTAATTATGAGAAACTAAAGAAAAACTTGTTGAGGAATAGTATATTTAAAAAATAAACTTAGAACTTGTTTGTCCTATTATCAATATGAACTATACCTGCGAAAAATAATAGCAATAATTTATGAATAATTAAATGAGTAAAAATGACATTTTTATGTTTTACTTTTTGATTATGTTAAATGAAAAACATTTTCAGTAACTTCAGCAAACTGATTACATAACAATTACGGCACATTAGCATTCATAGTTAATACACGTAATGATTCTGGGATGACAAAAGAATCTTTTTAGCTGTTTAGAAATTTCCTTCATTTTGAGCCCATAAATGAATGGATTAAACAATGGATGATAGAGTAATAATTGTAATGTCATTAGTAATCGAACAACTTTTGGAAAATCTGATTCCACTCGAGCTATGCCTACATCATAGATACTTAAACAGGAAATACTGATTAAAACTAACAGATGGGGTAAACAGGTCTCTGCAGCTTTCTTCCTAATTTCTTTACAACTTTGATAAGAAACAATAAATATTATTGTGTATGTGAAAACTATGAAGATCATAGGAAGTATTACAAGATCTAGTAATGCAACCACACCAAAGATGGTAATTAATCTTGATCTTTGACACTGAAGAGTGTAAACTGCGTTGTTACAAAATATTCCCTTTAAATTAAAGTTACACAATGTTGCTTCAGCACTCCCTATTGCTTGGACTGCAATATGAAAAGCAGGTATAAGCCAAGATACGACCAGGAAAATGATCACAGTAGTTTTGTTCATGATAGTTGGATATTCAAGAGGTTTACAAATAGCCACATATCTGTCATAGGCCATGGCTCCCAAGAGAAAGAACTCTGAACTGCCTAAAGTGTAAAACATAAAAAACTGAAAGAGACAGGCTGAATATGTTGTGACTTGTTTTTCAGATAAAAAGTCAATCAGAAGTTTTGGATAAATATTTGTGCTGAAAAGGAGACAGTTCAGTAGCAAAGCTGCAATGAAAATGTACATAGGCTCATGAAGGTTTTTATGAATCCAGATCGCATACACAATGGTAGAATTACTGCATATTATTATAATGTACAATGTAAAGATAATACAGAAATAAACATATCTGTACTTGTTAACTTCAATGTATCCATCTAGAGTTACATATGTGGTATTTAACTCCTCGTCCATGAATTTAAAAAAAAATGCTACAAAACAAATATAGCAGCATAACCAGTTTATTTGACGAAATAAAATCAAAATTGCACTAAAATGCAACCTGTGTTGTCTGTATTATTCTTTTAAAGATATCAGAACTTTAAATACAAGTACACTCATCAATCAAATGCATATAGTCAATCATATGTATGTGGACTGAAGAAGAGTTTTATTGGTTTGCTTCAACCTTGAGGGAGCTGAACTGTGAAAGTCGGTTACATCATTGTTCAGCCTCTTTTACTTGAGGATTTAGTAGTTACAACTAATGGACAATAAGTTGCAGCTAACAATAACAATGATCAGACAACTTCTATTAATCTAGTATAGAATTTTAATAATGTAGCAAGATTTTATTGTTGAATGTATCCTGGCTTTTGTGCACTCGGGTTCATATCTTATTCTATCAGGAGTTTTTATTTGGTTTCCATTTTAGGTGGTGTGGTCTTATGCCTTGTGTACATTTTCAGTGTAAAAAAAAACTTGGATAACTAGCATACTAAATAATAATAATAATCATAACATAATAATAATTTAAAAAAAAACTTTAACAAAAACAAGGACATCAAGCTTATGCATTACAAATGTCCAACTTTTCATACATTGTTTTATTTATAGCCTATAAGTAAAACCTATGTGTATATATATATATAGTGTGTGTATATATATATATATATATATATATATATATATATATATATATATATTGGGCCCTTAGTAATTCTCAAGTTCCTTGTGTTCCTTCTTCCTGATGTTGCCGTCATTTGGAGCCACCACCATTTTGTCCGTCTGTATGTTGAAGTCCCACAGGAACTTAGCTCGGTCATTCTCCACCACCCTAGGGAGCATCTCCCATTTTGACCATGGGACTTTAAGGCCATATTCAGCACATATGTTTTTATATACCATGCCAACCACTTGGTTATGGTGTTCCATGTATGCCCTGCCTGATAGCATCGTACACATTGCCGTTATGTGCTGGATTGCTTAGAGGCATCTTTACACAGCCTGCACATGGGGTCTTGCCTGCCCATATGAAAAAGATATATATAAATCTTAAGTTTGTATCTGTTGTGTGAAACTTGTATGAAAAGCATACAAGAGTGAAAACAGATATTATACTAGATACTATTTCTTTTCTATATGGGTGGTGTGATAGACCCCAGCTTCTATCAATCTTGTACTCAGAGCGTGTTCTTTCGCTTAGCATACAGCCTCAGGGTGCTGGATTTGGGGTGAAACCCTCCATGCATGGTCAGAGTCTCCTGGTCATGATGTCACTGACTTCTATCTCCACCACTGGCCAACTTATTATGCCAGCAGGGTACCTGATCAAGGGCAGGGCGTAGGTGTTGATAGCCCAGATCTTGTTCCCATTTGCCTGTGGGATCTCCAGGTACTTGTAGCTGTCTTCAGTGTTTGCAATGTTGCCTTCTGGTAGTTCCATTCCCTCAGTTCTGACTACCTTCCCTCTCTTCGTTATCATCCAGCTACACTTATCCAGTCCGAACAAAATTCCGATGTCATTGCTGTATATACTTGTGGTGACTACTGAAGGCTGGAAGAATGTATTTTGGACTGAGTAATCAAAATTTTAAATCTTCTGTTCATCATGCAAGGTCTTTGTATGCCATTGGGTCAGCGAAAGGATGGTTCCAGAGTGTGTACCATCAACTGCCAAACATAGAGGAGGAAGTATGATACAGAGATTATAGAGAGTGAAAGGCACCCTGAACCAAAAGGGCTACCACAGCATTCTGGAGCGCAATGCAATCCCCTCTGGTATGCACCAAGTTGGTCAGGGATTCATCCTATAGCAAGATAATGACCCGGAACAATCCAAGTCCAAGCTATGCCAGAACTACCTCAGAAAAAAAAGAACAAGAGGGTAAGCTTGAAAACAGTGTTTTACGACCGAAAAGGCCAGGCTTTGTGTGTGAATTCAAGTGCAGACATAGACGGAGGAAACATTGACGTGGATAAATTTATTTACAGTGACTAATTTGATAACAATGAATAGTAATTTTGCAAGAAATTCTGAAGGCTATGAACTATGAACTGTGAGGTTGAGAACTATGAACTATGAGAAAACTATGAAACGTGAAACCTAAACTATGAACTTTGGCTAGATTCAAAAAGTCCATGAACGGATCCTGGGTGGAAATCCAGTGAATCAGGGCCAGTTGGTTAAATGATGTTGCAATAGCTTACATTACAGTTGCAGGTGAAGACGTTATGGGAGGAGGGAGTCCAAGGGGTCCGGGTGAGCAATGATCCAGAGAGAGTCCTGAATGTACTTGATCCAACAGGCTGGCAGGGAGACAGGCAGGTGGAGTGCCGCAATGAAGGGAGCCTGACCTGATAGCAGAAAACCAGCATCCAAACAGAGGTGAGTATTGTTCCAGCTGTGAAACATGATGACCAAGTGGGTAACTACGGCAGAAAGAAAATACTATGAAATCAAAAAATCTAATTAAAATTTTATTTGCCACATAAAAAGTACAACATGTAGTGAAATGTTTGTGTCTGAGCTGCAAACAGGCCGTGCCATTCCAGGGCTTGGTTTTACGATGGGAGGTCTAACCAGGACTCTTATACTGGGTGGAAATCGAACTTGCGATTCCTTTTCCGAAGGTGTGTAGTCTTACCACTACACTATCCAACTGCATGAGTAAAACCACAAAACATTAAAGGATTTAACGAGAGCTTGACGGCCTAGCACAAAAATAAGTTAGGTATAGATCTGGCAGAGGTCTGTTGTGAGTGCTGAACTTAAATACCGGTGACTTGATTGCAGTCAGGTGTGAAGGCTGATTGGAGTCTCTGCCAAAGGGGTTCCCAGTGTTGTGTAAAAGCCCAGCACTCACCTGGATCATGATAATTTGTTTTTTAATAGACCAGTAACTAAATTAATCTAGAATGCATGATGAAAATGTTCACAAATGGGTAAAAATGTCCTCTCTTTAACAGTGAAAACATCTATCCTAGCTGAGTTGCAGGACAAAGCGTTATTGTGGTGGGGCGTGGCCTGCGGTGCCGTGCAGGGAGGGCGGACGCACCTGCACGGCATCCGTAATCACGTCCACCAAGTTTAAAACACTGGGACTCAGGTGTGTGTGGTGTGTGGTGGTGAATAAAATGTCTGAATACGCTGATCCCTGGACCCGCCATGCCGCCTCCTGGGTTTCGGCACCACTGTGGCAGGAATAAGGCACGGCGGGTCCAGGGATCAGCGTATTCAGACATTTTATTCACCACCACACACCACACACACCTGAGTCCCAGTGTTTTAAACTTGGTGGACGTGATTACGGATGCCGTGCAGGTGCGTCCGCCCTCCCTGCACGGCACCGCAGGCCACGCCCCACCACAGTTATAAAAATGGCTTTGTCCCAGTTTCTGTCACTGAATTACATAAGAACAGTTTTTGATTTGAAATATTAAATTACTATATATGTGCTACAGTGAGGTTTATATCTTTATTAGGTATGTGTGTTTTTGAAGGGATGCCAAATGCTATCATTTTTCTGTAAAGCAAATTTTGGTATAAATAAAGTAGACTCATTAAGTTACATATCTTGGCCACTGTTTATTAGACACTGTTTGGTGTCGGTGTCAACTTCTGGACTGCAAAGCTGCCTTAAAGTCAAAACAACTCTTCACAGATTAAAGAAGGTCACATGAATGCATGTTGTGGTGGAGGGTTTGCTGAAACCCGTGGAGGGTGAAGTAGTGTGATTAAAAACATACTGCATGGTCAAAGTAGGCCGCATTAGAACTGTGGATAGGATCTTGTAAATACAATTCCCAGCCAGGTAACTCAATGGACAATAAACTAAATTTAACTTACATAACACTTAATGGGTATGTAGAGGTGGAAAAGTACAGATATGTCTATTTTCTGATTATTTTTACAATATATGCTGCAGTAATTTTCTCTAATTCCACCATTATTTGTCTTATTTTGTTTCATCAAAGCCTTCATGAGCCCATGTATATTTTTATTGCAGCTTTATTATTGCAAAGGTGTAGAGAAGTCAGGAAAAAAGCTGCACAGACCTGCTTACCTCACCTGCTGGTTTTATTCAACTATTCATTCTTCTGTACATGTGAAGTTATTATACTTCGACTGGAATCTGATATTTCACAGACTGTACGTTTAATAATGACTTTGCAAGTGGTTTTATATCATCCACTATTTAATCCAATCATATATGGACTAAAAATGAAAAAAATTTCTAAACACCTAAAGAGATTGTTCTGCTAAGAAAAGTGATGTACAACAAAGTATAGTGAGATGTTTGATGTTGATCCCTGAAGCAAATTTATTGTTTATTTTATCAGATATTCTTTATATTGATATATCTCCTATATAAATATTGATTAATATCTCTTTGTACTTAACAATTATACTTTTACTTATTTATTTAACAATCTCTCACTTTGTGTGAGAATCAACATTTTATTGATGTGATGAAGTCTTCTTTTATAAATTGGTGAGGACTTCTATACTAACAGTCACATTTATAGCCACATGTTGACAGACTTCTCAAAATCATATGCAATAGAAAAAAGTAAAGACAAAAAGAAAATTAATTATGAAGGCAGCTCTTCATGTGGGCACTGATAGGAAAAGAAACATAGCTGTTGATAATAATGCAGATTTGGGTCCTGCTGTTAAATGAAACCTTCCCCTTGTATATGTAAGTATTCTTTTGCCATGTTATCAGACTGAAGAGTGACAAATTACTCAAACATAATAAGAAATATAAGAGTAGCACATGGGTGTAGAATTGCTAGCTAACAACAAGCTTGTAATACAGTGTGTTTTCACCATTGTTTTTTCCTGAAATTGGCTTTATTTTGGTATTAAAACAGTTTTTTCTAGAAGTAATTTAGTGTTACCTTAAAACTTCACACATCATCTACAGCAGAGTGCAAAAGCAACCCAAGAGTTTCTTGTGGCAAAGGAATGATGTTTATGTTAAGATGTGCTGCTGGTGAGATTGTTGAACCTTAAATCCTAAATCCTTAAAAGAAATATATTCAGAGCACTGGAAAATGACAACAAACAAAGTTTGTTGTGGTTTTTTCTTTTCTTTTTTGTGTATGTCTTTTTTCCCCCATCATCTGGTCCTCTTCATGGCTGCCAGTATATCATCGTATCTGAGGGTTTGTAAACAACAGACCACTATACCTACATTATTAGTAGTTAAGTTAACCGAAGTCAAAGTTCTCTGGTGTCCAATATATTTACTAATATAATCTTGAGGAGCTTAAGGGTCCTGTGCAGCATCTTTGCTGTTATTTGGACTGCCCTTTTCTGGACAGAGATCTGGGATGTCCTTCATTACCCCAAGTCCTAAAATTACTATGTGAAACACTGTTTCTTTCACCCTCCACATCTTCTCAGGTTCCTCTCTCAGCCCTTGGTACTTCTAAAGCTTCTCATGTTCCTTCTTCCTGGTGTTGCTATCACTTGGTAACACCACAGTACATCTATCACTACAGCTAGTAGACCCCATTCCAATAAGACTGCTCAAAGAGGTCCTACCTTAAATTATACCTCAGTTAGGGATGCACCGATACCGATACCAGTATCGGGTATCAGCCTCGATACCACATTTTCTAAAGTACTCGTACTCGTTAAAAGTCCCCCGATACCGGGGACCGATACCACGGTCTGAGACCTGTCTATGTTTGAGCGGCATGTAAGGGGTTAATCACAGGTGCAGAGTGCCCGCCCCCAAGCCCTGAGTGCCCGCCCCCAGGCCCCGGCTGCAGCTCAGAGCTGAGGGGCAGGCAAGACAAGTCAGCCGTGTGGAACTATTTCAAAGTGAATGAAGACTCAAAAACAAAGGCGGACTGCAAATTGTGCTCAGCGAAATTGTCCAGAGGAGGCTCAAAAGGCAGCGCATTTAACACAAGTAATTTAATCAAGCACCAAAATCCCAACACGACAACGAGTACAAAGAGTTTACCCATGCTTATTAGCACAGAGGAGCATAGCTGATGCTATAGGAGTGGGACGGAAAATAGTTGGGCATTTTAAACATTCCGCCTTAGCCTACTCCCGCCTCGAGGACATTCAGGGACAGCTCAACCAGCCAATAAAGAGACTGCAGCAGGACGTACAGACGCGCTGGAACAGCACGTATTACATGCTCCAGTCCCTCATTGAGCAAAAGCGTTAGTTGTTGTCATTGTTAGTTTATTCAAATATTGTGCACTAAATAGCAAAGATGTTTATTAATGCCCCTTGTGTTGTTCAAAGCGGCAGAGTTAACAATAAACTGAAAAAAATACTTGAGTTGCACTGTCACTGTTTAAATTTTTTTTTCATAATTATTTATTCTGTAATATGTTGCATACAACATGCTTTTCATTTTAAATAAATGTTCTTAATTCCAAACCAGTCCCTTTTTTTTTTTTGCTTTTTTTTTGTTAAATTATAGGACTAAAGCTGTTACCTGTAAATTTAAATCATGTTTTTATTAAGTACTCGGTATCGGTATCGGTGAGTACTGAAATGCAAGTACTCATACTCGTAGTAGTTTCCAAAAAAGTGGTATCGGTGCATCCCTAACCTCAGTCTTAAATATGGGCTACATACCACAGGCCTTTAAAGTGGACATGAAACACTTCATTTATAGAGGCTAATTTACATGATGGAGCCCAGCTCTCACAAACTGACAGTGTGTGTTGCTGGATTTAGGAAAATAGTGCTTAAAACGCTAAAGAAGCTGACTAGAGTCCATGATCGTCTGGCAGCACAAATGAACAGGTCCCCACCATGAGGGAGAGGTTGCCACACCACATGACCCTACTAAGATGAACAGACATATGGTTCAATACACAGAAGGGAATAAGAAGTAATTGCAGAGAAACAACACACCAGCTACTGGTACAAGGTACCCAATACTGCAAGACCAGGCTCAGCAACTTATGTATCACCTGGATTGACAAGAAAGCCTATGACTCGATGCCCCACACACAGATCTTGGAATGCATAGATTTGTTCAAGATAGAAAGGATACTAAGAGCCTGAATCATAAAATTTGATGTGGATGTGGCGAACTTCAAGCCTATAGCACAAGTCGCCATCAAGTGCGGGATTTACCAAGGAGATGCGCTTTCCCCACTTGTTTTCTGCATATGCCTGAAACCCCTGAGTCATTGACAGTAACAACATCGGAATGTAATTTGTACTGGAAAAATGTAGTTGGATGTACCTGGGAATCCCACAAACAAATAACCATGAAGAAACTGCTAGGAAAGCCAGTCTCCAGCAGTGTTGACTGCCTGTTGCCTCTGGTCCTCTGGGACTCACCCTTTGGCAGTGGGCAACCCATCCGGGCCTTTCTGATAAAAATATCTAATATCGTAGAATAGAATAGAATAGAATACACCTTTATTATCCCATAGATAACAGATTTTTACATAGATTGTTACATAACTGTACACACAGTAGCTTTTTCACATTTTAGTTCAAAAACCAGAACCTCAGAGATACAGACTTCATCAATCTTAAAAAGTGAACATTTGAGAAATGCTACAGCCGAAACTTCACCCTGGCCACTTCACCCTCTCTGGGCCAATTAAAACAATCATAAAGGGAGGGCATAGTTCACCAACTAGGCAGTCCTCTCCAGAGTTTATTCACATTCCTGTTAAAAATATAAAACTGTAAAATCATTTAAAAATAAGTCTTATTATCAAGTGCTCTAACATTAAAAAGACTAAACTTAGCAAGGTGAATGGAGGTAGCAAAGAAACTGTAGGTTGTAGATGAACAACAGTTAAAAAACTGGATGAGACAAGAGATTCCCTACGCCTTGCAAAAACTGTCCTATTAGTTATTAAGGCCAGAATACCAAAAACGTTACTTGAGGGTTCAAGTCCAGCTGTATTGTATATCAGTCTATTATAATCAACAGGTATGGTTGTTCACGTCTGAGGTTTTTGTTTGTTTGTTTGTTTTTGTTTTGTGTTTTTATACCGCATTCTGTGTCAGTGAAGGTCCTGTACTATCTCTTCAATTGGTTAATACTCTGCGTGGAAGCCTGGCTGGTCCTGAAGGCCTCTATAGATTGAAATCATCTCAACAGAGACTTCGGGTTACACCCATGCCTTCCAGAACAAAAATAGTAAAACTGACTGTGGCGAGAATAAGGCACGGCGGGTCCAGGGATCAGTGTTTTGAGCCATTTTATTGATTTACATCTCACCACACACCAGAATACAACACACACCTGAGTCCCCGTGTTTTAACCTGGCGGGCGTGATTGCGGATGCCGTGCAGGTGCATCCGCCCTCCCTGCACGCCCCGCAGACCACGCCCCACCACACAGACCAAATAAAGGATCCTTTCCAGAAAAAGAAAGTCATAACTACTAGCTAAACTACATTTTCTTGCACTCCAAAAGAAAACAAACTGGAAAAAAAATCAAGATATATAGTTTTTAAATGTAAAATAAAATGTATTTTGAGGTGTCTGAACTGTATGTAACACAAGATTGTAATGTAATTTCATTTACACAGAGCCACAAGATAAAACGTGACTGGCATGATAACTATCTCATTTTTTTAAGTACTCGACCTTATGTTACTCTACTTCATCCTTTTTTCATTTCTCTTGATGTTGTGTTAGTATCCATTAAGAAGGATATTCACGTTTGATTTCATTGTGAAAATCAATAGGGGCAATCACATTAGATGAAACTTTTAACAAATGTATTATTAAGAAATATACATGAGGAGACTGATATCAGAGATTCATTTTAATATCTGTTTACTTTTCATTTTAGTTTTTAAATAATGATCAATTATCAGTTATAGGAGGAAAACATCAAGCCAGTTTTTGAACATCGAACTGTGCTGTAGTGCAGTTCAAATGATCCTGTGCTCTATATTTAAAAAGAATAATTAGAATACAACTACAGAAAGTAATATTTTTAATAATTAATCTAAAAATTTGAATGACAACAGAGTAAAACATTTTTAATAGTTGCAGAAGCTGAAGAATCAGTTACTGCTGAAAAAGGTGATTGTCTTTAGTGTTCTTCAATGCATAAAAAATGAGTAATAAAAAAGAGTATAAATTAATAAATTGGTTTGCTTGCAATTAACTGAACAGTAGTTTGAGGTGTTTAGAAATTTCTTTCATCTTTAGTCCATATATGATTGGATTGCAGAGAGGGTTATATGTTACAAACTGTAATGTCATTATAAAACGTGCAGTTTTAGGAAACTCTGATTCCAGTCTAACTATAACCATATCATACGTAAGCAAACAAGAATAGTTAATTAGAACTAGCACATGAGGCAAACAGGTTTGTGCAGCTTTTTTTCTGACATTTCCACAACTCTGATAGGCAACTATAATTATCTTTATGTATGTAAAAAGTATAAAAAACATAGGAGAAAGTGCAACATTAAATAGAACAACCATACCATATATAGATAATTCTCTTGAATTGACACAATAAAGATGGTTGACCGAATTGTTACAAAAAATACCTTTCAGAGTAAAGTTACAGAGTGGTGTATTTGCATTTCCTGCTATTGGCACTGCAACCTGAATAGCAGGTAAAAACCAGCACAAAAGCAGGAAAATATTGACTCTTGTTCTTCTCATGATAGTTGGATATTGCAAAGGTTTACATATAGACACATATCTGTCATAAGCCATAGCTGACAGCAGTAGGAATTCTGAGCAACTTAAGGCATAAAACAGGAATACTTGAAAGAGACAGGCTTGATACAAAATAATCTGTTTTTCAGATAAGAAGTCAATCAAAAGCTTCGGGTAGATGACAGTGCTCAAAACAACAGAGTTCACTAACAAAGCAGCAATGAAAATGTACATAGGCTCATGAAGGCTTTTTTGAACTACGATAAGCCACACAATAGTGGAATTGCTGCAAATTATTAGAACATACACCATAAACATGATCACAAAATAAAGATAACGGTATTTCTCCACTTCCACGTGACCACTGAAGGTTATATATGTTAGATTCATTTCAGCATTTGTGAAGATCAGAAACTGAACTAAAATGTAAAACAGGTAGAATATGTAACAAGCAGTGTATATAAAATATTTGTTTTATGTAGATTGTCTTATTGATACCTACCTAAACTTGGTGTGTGTTCATTTTTTAAAAGTGAACAACTCAAGTTACATCAACTATATAATGAAACTTCAGTCTCTATGGGTCTCATTAAACCGTCCACATGGACTTGCTACTATGTTGACCACTTTAAGAGAGTGTTAGCTGTTAGACCTTACCTACATGGGTGCACATTCTTTTTTTATCTTCCTAACCACACTTTGCACTTTGAAAAAAAATAATTCAGCGTTAGGTGCACTAAACACAACAAACCATGCGATTCTCATAAGTAATAAATGTATTTTAAGAAAATTCTATTGCTTATAGGAATTTATTATAGAGAGCAAAACACTTGGAAAAGTTAGTAAAAAAGTGTGGGCTCTAAATAATGGAACTGTCAGGATCTGACGGCGCCCTGACCGGTCGACCTGCCAGTGTGTGTATATTTGTGTGCGTGTGTATGTGTCTCTCCTATCACCCTGTCTTCCCCTCCGGCTCTGCTGTGTGTTAGGAGGTAACCTAGCAACAGGCTACCTCCGACCCGGAAGTGCTGTCGCCCGGAGCTGCCGCACCTGCAGCCAATCCACCAGCTGCTGCCCATCAACGACAATCTTCAGCAGGGCTACTTAATGGTGTGGCTGAGCGACAGACAGCGCTGGAGTATTGCACTAAGCCTGGTAGTGGTTTCGAGTCGCTAACGTTATAGAAGTACTGTCAGATCTTCGTATTCATTTTGCTGTCGTGTGTGTGTTCACCCAGGGATTGACGGAGGATTTACGGACACAAAGGAAGCACTTGGAGGAGAGACGGGCACTCACTACCACGCACGGGCTTACACGGAAGGAGGGACGCACTATCACCATCGTTGCACATTTTGAACTGTTGTCACCTTGCTGCACTGTAAATAAATGCACTGTCATTATTTCTGAGCTCCGCGCCTGAGTCCACTCTTTAACAACCGTGACAGGAACACTTTGGTTTTGTCAGTCTATTCTGCCACAAAGAAACTACACCCTTTATAGAGTTTGCAATAATAGGCCCAAATTTGTTGTCGTTGCTGAGCTTTTTGGTGTGTATATTGTGGTGCTTCCTTACCGGATTCAATCATTTTCCATGCAGTAGTAGCCTCATGAACAACCCCTAAGCACCCTGATTTTGAATGACCAGTAGTAAAACTCGAAGTACTGCCAAACAACCAAGTAATTTGGCCCGCTGCAATGTTGACAAACGTATTCTAGGCCTTTTCCCATTCCAAATAAATTTAGACACCACAGAGTGTATATCCTTAAAGTATATCAGAGGAGGGAGGAGTGGCAACATGAATAAAAGGAAATTAAGACATAACAGTATGTTCATTTTGACTGTGCTGAGGCCCTAGTCTTAGTGTTAGGTGTGTGTTAGGTAGAGGACCCGAGCTTGAAGGATAGACCGCCCGCAGGGGCCAGCGGGGGAATTTTTTCCATGTATGCTATATATAGGCTTTATTTATAGGCTATAAATAAAATAACGTATGAAAAGACATTTGCAATGCACAAGCTTGATGTCCTTGTTTTTGTTTTTTTTAATTATTATTTTTATTATTATTATTATTTAGTATGGTAGTTATCCAAGTTTTTTTTACACTGAAAATGTACACAAGGCATAAGACCACACCACCTAAACTGGAAACCAAATAAAAACTCCTGATGAAATAAGATATGAACCCGACTGCACAAAAGCCAGGATACACTCAACAATAAAATCTTGCTACATTAAAATTCTATACTAGATTAATAGAAGTTGGCTGATCATTGTCATTGTTAGCTGCAACTTAGGATCCATTAGCTGTAACTACTAAAGCCTCAAGTAAAAGAGGCTGAACAATGATGTAACTGACTTTCACAGTTCAGCTCCCTCAAGGTTGAAGCAAACCAATAAAACTCTTCTTCAGTCCACATACATATGATTGACTATATGCATTTGATTGATGAGTGTACTTGTATTTGAAGTTCTGATATCTTTAAAAGAATAATACAGACAACACAGGTTGCATTTTAGTGCAATTTTGATTTTATTTCGTCAAATAAACTGGTTATGCTGCTATATTTGTTTTGTAGCTCCCGTGCTGTCATCGCCGTGGACCGGCTCTACGTGGACGGACAGCTCTACCGCGACCCCGGCACCACACCGTGGTTATATTGACTGCACTCCAGATAAGAACCCGCTACATTCTTTTCTTACTCATTCACACTTTTTCCTTTAACATGGGTTTAACCTAGTAATATCAGTATGATGTCATAGCAGATATAACACCGTCACCCTCCGTCATTACTTTAATTGGAATGTTTCCGTTTCTTTTCTTTTTTTGTTGTCGCTCACAGTTTATGTGGTTTCATTCTTTCTCTTGTCTTTCACTGCTGTGATCACCTACTTCCCCAGTCACCCACAAACAACGCCCTCTATTTCTCCATATTTTCACACCACGATCACGCAAACACATGCGCTCAACGGCAGCACATTTACAACAGCCTCACAGCAAGCACAGACTTACAGGACACATACACAAGCCACGCTTGTTCATATTAGTGAATAGTCACACACATAGTCAGACTTATGGAGCCTATCACCACACTTTTTTCTCTTTCTATTTACAAACAAGTGATGTTTCCACATTCTCTCCACCCGTCTAAACGAAACACCCAGCTTACATCATTAGACATACACACACAATTATGGGCATGCTGAGGTTTGTCACATGGAATGTAAATGGGGCTGGCACCAGAGGAAAGAGGTTAAAGATATTTAACCAGCTTAAAAAACTACAGGCAGATGTTGTTTTATTACAAGAAACTCACAGACCTGTTACAGGTTTAAACGAACTTAAAACACCTGAGTTTCCTAATGTGTTTGCAGTACTCGATACAGTTATAGATCCAGAGGGTAGATTTCTAATTATTAAACTATCAATATTGAACAAAAAACTATGTATTGTAAGTATATATGGTCCAAATGTTGATGAACCCTCATTCTTCCACGGATTTTTTAGTGCACTCTCTGAACACCTTGATTGCACACTCATTCTCGGAGGCGACCTCAACCTTGGACTAAATGAAGAAATGGATAGGCTCAACACAACAGGAACTCAGCGCAATTGGCAATCCACAAATATAATCAAACAGTATATGAGCGACTATGGCCTTTGCGATGCATGGCGCTCCCTTCACCCCAACAGTAAGGAATATACTTTCTTCTCACATGTTCATCACTCCTACTCTCGTCTGGATTATTTTTTGGTCAGCAGCTCACTGCTGAGTGACATTTCAGACACTGAGATTCACCCTATAGCTGTCAGCGATCATGCTCCTGTATCTTTAACACTAATGCACAAGAATAATACTACGCCAAGTAAAAACTGGAGATTTAACACATCACTACTTAAAGATGAAGACTTTATTAAATATTTTAAAAAGGAATGGATTTCATATTTAGACTTTAATGACACTCCCGGAACATCTGCTTCTGTTCTATGGGAAGCAGGAAAAGCTGTGATGAGAGGTAAAATAATTTCTTTCTCATCACACAAAAAGAAAGAAGAAAACAAAAATATTCAGGAATTAGAAAAAACCATCAAATCCTTAGAAGAAGCCTACGCGTTCCACCAAGATCAAGAAGTAATGAACAAAATATGCAAAACAAAACTAGAATTAAAGGAAATTATTAATAGAAAAACACAATTCCTTGTACAAAGACTTCGCTTGCAGAATTTTGAACACGGTAACAAATCAGGTCGATTTCTAGCAAACCAGTTAAAAATAAATAAAGAAAAAACAACTATATGTGCTACTAAAGATTTATCGGGGAACACAATATATGACCCTGGAAGAATAAACAACATTTTTAGGGATTTCTATGAAACTTTATATTCACCACAAATAAACCCGTCTAAAAATGAAATTGATTTGTTTCTTGACAACGTAACTCTTCCAAAATTACTAGACAGTCAAGCAATGGCACTGGATTCACCACTGACGCCAGGTGAACTCCAGGAAGCCCTGATAAGTATGCCCAATAACAAGGCTCCAGGTCCAGACGGCTTTCCTGCAGAATTCTACAAAGAATTCTGGACAATTTTGGCACCAGTATTCCATGGATTGTTGCAGGAAATCAAGAAAAATGGCAGACTACCACCAAATATGAATTCTGCCAACATTAGTCTCCTGCTAAAACCAGGAAAAGACCCTTTATTTCCCTCAAGTTATCGTCCAATATCCCTTATAAATGTAGACCTTAAAATAATCTGCAAAGCTCTCTCAAAGAGATTAGAGAAAATAACCCCCCTCTTAATTCATCCTGACCAAACTGGTTTCATAAAAGGTCAGCACTCCTCAACAAACACTCGTAGATTACTTAATTTAATAGACTACTCATACAATAAAAACATTGAAACCATAATATTATCTCTAGATGCAGAAAAAGCATTTGACAGAGTTAACTGGAAATTTTTATTTGCAACTTTACACAAATTTGGTTTTGGAAACTCTTTCATAAATTGGATAAGAATATTATACAATTCCCCAACAGCTCATATCAGAACAAATGACCAGACATCCTCCAGCTTTTGTCTCCTGAGGGGCACCAGACAGGGATGCCCACTCTCCCCTTCACTTTTTGCAATTTTTATCGAACCTCTAGCAGCAGCATTTAGACAGGCTACAACAATTAAGGGCATAAAATGTAAGAACGTAGAACATAAAATCAGTCTTTATGCGGATGATGTGTTGCTTTTTCTGCAAAACTCACAAACCAACCTCTCTGAGGTAATTACTCTAATAAACTGGTTTTCAAGAGTTTCAGATTATTCAATTAACTGGCCAAAATCTACAGTTCTTCCCATTAACTGCTCCTTCCATAATTCATCTTCTTCCCCACTACAATCTGGAAATATTAAATATTTAGGTATTAATGTTTCTCCTAAGCTTTCAGACTTAATTAAATTAAACCACATCCCACTTCTAAAGAAAGTAGAAGACGATCTGACTAGATGGAAATCTCTACCCATATCACTCATGGGAAGGGTCGCCACTATAAAAATGATGATCTTGCCAAAAATAAATTACTTATTTTTAATGATCCCCAACAAACCATCACAAGATTGGTTCAGATCTCTGGATTCACATATTTCTAAATTCCTTTGGAAAGATAAACCCCCGCGTATCAGCTTAAAAACGCTACAAAAAACCAAGGATAGAGGAGGATTAGATCTGCCTAATTTTCACCAATACTTCTTAGCCAACAGGCTTCAGTTCATCTCAGAATGGTTAAAATGTACCCTCTTAGATGAGCCCTGGCTAGATGTTGAACAGGCACTATGCAATGATCTAGGGATTTCAGACCTACCATTTATTAGCTCAAACATCAAAAGACATGAATGCTTTAAAAGCATCAACATCAGCTTTTCTCTGACAGCATGGTGGGAGTTTCTAAAAATAACGGAGTCTTCATTAATCCCATGCGAACGTACACCTATCTGGAATAACCCTGACATATTACAAAACAATAATATGATTAATTTCCCAGAATGGAGTTGTAAAGGAATTAAATACTTAGAACATATATTAGAGGGAACAGAATTTATTCCATTTGACAGACTAGTTACACAATATGGGATCAACAAGAAAAGATTTTTAGAATATCAACAAATTAAATCCATAGTAAAAAAGAAATTTAACCTCAGTCAAGTTGAATTACAAACACCACCAAGTGTGGTTCAATTTCTTACTCTTAAATCCCCCAAACTATTATCTAAAATATACAGAACACTTTCTAAAATAGATGAATCAATATCCCTTCCTATTGCAAAGTGGGAAGCAGATTTATCAGTCAGCTTAGACCAAAACGTCTGGTCTCAGATGTGCTTAAAAACCTTTAAATTGATTAAAAATCCCAATCTGCAATTAATACAATACAAAATACTGCATAGAGTGCACTATACAGGTCATCGAATGTTCAAGATGGGCTTTACATCCGCCAACAACTGCTCACACTGTCAAGGCAATACACCAGACAATTACATCCACGCTCTTTGGTTCTGTCCACCAGTGCAGAAGTTTTGGCACGAGATATGTGAAGACTTATCAAAGTGTCTGAAATGTAAAATTCCAACCTCCCCTTTAGTATGCTTGTTGGGAAATTTGGATGATGTCACTACAGAAACTAATACAGTCCACATGGTTTTTACTGCCCTATGCATCGCCAAGAAAACGGTCCTCATGAACTGGAAAAATAAAAATAATCTTAATTCTAGCCAATATAGAAACTATCTAATAGATCACATTAGTCTCGATATAGCCTCTGCCACCACATTAGATCAATCCCTCTGGGCTCCTTTGATCGGCTCCATCACCTAGCGGGGTTGGGGGGTCGTGGTTTGGTCCCGCCTTGGCTATTGTGGTTGATGTGGAGGTTGGGATGGGCTTAGGGCACCTGGAGGACCCCTAGAGACGTTATCCCTGGAGGGCTTAACCCGGGGGTTGTGTTCATAACCTGGTTAGTGGCTCTGGTCGCTCTCAGAGGTTGTTCCCCTCGTGGCCGCGTGCAGCGGGGCTGGAGGATGGTCTGTGCTGGCGGACGTAGGTTACTGGCCTGGTGGCCTGGCTGCCCCTGAGTGGATTCGGGGCGGGCGTGGGGGTTTGGGGTTCGGGGGTGCTTCGCCTCCGTGCTGGGGCTCTGGCTGGGCCTTGGGGGCTTCGGTCCTCGTCGGTGTGTCGCCAAGGTTGTGGGCGGGTGGGTGCACGGGGGCTCAGCCCTGGCGCAGGGGGCCTCTTGTGCATCGGCCTAACCGGGGGGCTCTTCAACTGGCAGGGAGGTTGTTCCATCTTTGCAGGAGTCCACTCTGCAGGTGGGGGAGAGATGCGAGGATACCTGGACCCGGGGTATAGAGTATGTTTGGGGAGTGTGATTGTGTGTACATGTCCATTTATGTTTATTCCTACGTTGGGTGAGTGCTGAGTGTTTGTATATGTGTGCATGAGGGTGGGAATGCATGTCTGTGTCTGTGTGTGCCTGTTTGTCTGTGTCTATATGTCAGGTCGGGTCTTAGACTCCACCTCTCTGGGAACTCCCAGGCCCTCCAAAGTGTGGAGGCCTATCTCCCCTCACCACACTCCCTGCCGGTGACTGATGCCCTCAGGGGTCGGTGCATTGTTGGTTCTTGGTGTCTGGGGCTGGGCGCTCAGGTCATGTGCCAGCTCACTCCCGGTGGCTACTTGGCGGGGCCTGGCGCCTGCTGCTCGGTCAGGCCTCTTCCGGGGCGCGGAGGGCCCTCGGGCCTCCGGCCTCTGTGCCTGCGGCTCGGTTCACTCTGGCACAGCTGGCTGCCGGCGGAGCCGGCGGGCACGCCGGTGCAGCCCCCTCTAGTTTCTGCCTGGCGGCTACTGGGTGACCCCTCGTCTGGGGATCCTCAGCCCTTCCCATGAAGGTGGCACGGATGCCCCTCCGGTGGTCCTCCTTGGGCTCTTGCACTCTGGGGCCTCTGGATGTCTGGGGCCTGGATCTCCCCCATGCCTGCTTCATGCCCTGGGGGACAGGGCTATGGCTCTCTACATCCTCTTGCAGACCATTACATGGGGAAACCATTTGAATACAAGCGCGCCGATCCACACAGGTGTGCACACAGGTGTTCGCTGTTCGTAGACTTGAATCACACCTTTCTTGGCTGCTACTTCAAAGCACATTGTGCGCTGTCTGTCCTGCGTGCTGCACAACAACGTTCAATATTTGGTATTTGCTGCTGTTTACACTTAGCTAGATTAATGCGATGGTGTTGTGTATAGTACAGTGGGGCAAAAAAGTATTTAGTCAGCCACCAATTGTGCAAGTTCCCCCACTTAAAATGATGACAGAGGTCAGTAATTTGCACCAGAGGTACACTTCAACTGTGAGAGACAGAATGTGAAAAACAAATCCATGAATTCACATGGTAGGATTTGTAAAGAATTTATTCGTAAATCAGGGTGGAAAATAAGTATTTGGTCACCTCAAACAAGGAAAATCCCTGGCTCTCACAGACCTGTAACGTCTTCTGTAAGAAGCTTTTCTGTCCCCCACTCGTTACCTGTATGAATGGCACCTGTTTGACCTCATCATCTGTATAAAAGACACCTGTCCACAGCCTCAACCAGTCAGACTCCAAACTCCGCCATGGCCAAGACCAAAGAGCTTTCGAAGGACACCAGGAAAAGAATTGTAGACCTGCACCAGACTGGGAAGAGTGAATCTACAATAGGCAAGCAGCTTGGTGTGAAAAAATCAACTGTGGGAGCAATCATCAGAAAATGGAAGACATACAAGACCACTGATAATCTCCCTCGATCTGGGGCTCCACGCAAGATCTCATCCCGTGGGGTCAAAATGATCATGAGAACGGTGAGCAAAGATCCCAGAACCACACGGGGGGACCTGGTGAATGACCTGCAGAGAGCTGGGACCAAAGTAACAAAGGTCACCATCAGTAACACACTACAACAGCAGGGAATCAAATCCCGCAGTGCCAGACGTGTTCCGCTGCTGAAGCCAGTGCATGTCCAGGCCCGTCTGAAGTTTGCCAGAGAGCACATGGATGATACAGCAGAGGATTGGGAGAATGTCATGTGGTCAGATGAAACCAAAGTAGAACTTTTTGGTATAAACTCAACTCGTCGTGTTTGGAGGAAGAAGAATACTGAGTTGCATCCCAAGAACACCATACCTACTGTGAAGCATGGGGGTGGAAACATCATGCTATGGGGCTGTTTTTCTGCCAAGGGGACAGGACGACTGATCCGTGTTAAGGACAGAATGAATGGGGCCAAGTATCGTGAGATTTTGAGCCAAAACCTCCTTCCATCAGTGAGAACTTTGAAGATGAAATGAGGCTGGGTCTTCCAACATGACAATGATCCAAAACACACCGCCCGGGCAACAAAGGAGTGGCTCCGTAAGAAGCATTTGAAAGTCCTGGAGTGGCCTAGCCAGTCTCCAGACCTCAACCCCATAGAAAATCTGTGGCGGGAGTTGAAAGTCCGTGTTGCTTGGCGACAGCCCCAAAACATCACTGCTCTTGAGAAGATCTGCATGGAGGAATGGGCCAAAATACCAGCTACGGTGTGTGCAAACCTGGTAAAGACCTATAGTAAACGTTTGACCTCTGTTATTGCCAACAAAGGTTATGTTACAAAGTATTGAGTTGTATTTTTGTTATTGACCAAATACTTATTTTCCACCCTGATTTACGAATAAATTCTTTACAAATCCTACCATGTGAATTCATGGATTTTTTTTTCACATTCTGTCTCTCACAGTTGAAGTGTATCTCTGGTGCAAATTACTGACCTCTGTCATCATTTTAAGTGGGGGAACTTGCACAATCGGTGGCTGACTAAATACTTTTTTGCCCCACTGTATGTTGCTTTGTTTTGTTTTGTTTTTTTGCTTGTTTTCTACTCTTTTTCTCTCAACAGGTGATCCCGGAGATATTTTTTTTCCCCCCCTTTCTCACTGTCCCTCTCCCCTTCTGTTTTTCTTTTCCTTCCTCTTTCTTTCTCCCTTTCCTATCCTTCACTCATGTCTGTCCCGTCTGTAACAACTGAAAATAAAATAAAATAAATAATAAAAACAAAGGTTGATCAAATGGACCAATACGGCAATGCCATGATGATCCATTTGGCAAAATAAATCCATTGGGTATCCTTGTTGGTCTTCAGACAACAATTCTGACGGCTAAAGAACCAAATGGGACAGGCAAAAAAAAAAAGAAAAAAAAAAAGGTTGAAGCAAACCAATAAAACTCTTCTTCAGTCCACATACATATGATTGACTATATGCATTTGATTGATGAGTGTACTTGTATTTGAAGTTCTGATATCTTTATGCTGCTATATATTTGTTTTGTAGCATTTTTATTTTAATTCATGGATGAGGAGTTAAATACCACATATGTAACTCTAGATGGATACATTGAAGTTAACAAGTACAGATATGTTTATTTCTGTATTATCTTTGCATTGTACATTATAATAATATGCAGTAATTCTACCATTGTGTATGTGATCTGGATTCATAAAAACCTTCATGAGCCTATGTACATTTTCATTGCAGCTTTGCTACTGAACTGTCTCCTTTACAGCACAACTATTTACCCAAAACTTCTGATTGACTTTTTATCTGAAAAACAAGTCATAACATATTCAGCCTGTCTCTTTCAGTTTTTTATATTTTACACTTTAGGCAGTTCAGAGTTCTTTCTCTTGGCAGCCATGGCCTATGACAGATATGTGGCTATTTGTAAACCTCTTGAATATCCAACTATCATGAACAAAACCACTGTGAGCGTTTTCCTGGTCGTATCTTGGCTTATACCTGCTTTTCATATTGCAGTCCAAGCAATAGGGAGTGCTGAAGCAACATTGTGTAACTTTAATTTAAAGGGAATATTTTGTAATAATGCAGTTTACACTCTTCAGTGTGTAAGGTCAAGATTAATTATTGTATTTGGAGTGGTTGCTTTAATAGATCTTATAATACTTCCTTTGCTGTTCATTGTTTTCACTTATACAAACATTTTTATCATCTCATATCAAAGTTGTAAAGAAATTAGGAAGAAAGCTGCAGAGACCTGTTTACCCCATCTGTTAGTTTTAATCAGTATTTCCTGTTTAAGTATCTATGATGTAGGCATAGCTCGAGTGGAATCAGATTTTCCAAAAGTTGCTCGATTACTAATGACATTACAAATAGTGTTCTATCATCCATTGTTTAATCCATTTATTTATGGGCTCAAAATGAAGGAAATTTCTAAACAGCTAAAAAGATTCTTTTGTCATCCCAGAATCATTACGTGTATTAATGCTAATGTGACGTAATTGTTATGTAATCAGTTTGCTGAAGTTACTGAAAACACTTTTTAACATAATCAAAAAGTAAAACATAAAAATGTAATTTTTACTCATTTAATTATTCATAAATTATTGCTATGATTTACTGTTGGTGTATTAAGTCCATATTTAGTCCAAGTTTATTCTGTAAATATACTATTCCTCAACAAGTTTTTCTTTAGTTTCTAATAATTACAAGTCTAACAGAATAATCAATCTTTTTAAAGAAAACGTATTTGAGCAAAATAAATTACTTTAGTTTTAATTCATTTCACACAATTCTTTTTTAGTTTTTTCAAGTTGTATGTTGCTGTACTCAGTACTTTTGGGAAGCAATAATGGAAAATGTATGTAGTTGTCTTAACATAAACATATTCATTCTGCCATAGGTAAAATGATAGGTAATTAAATCAATTTTCAGATTAATGTCTTTAAACTTTTATATTTCTTCATTTTTACATTATTGCTAATTCTTATTTACGATATGCTAGTGGAACATAGTGAAACATAGATTCTCCATTAAAGGAATAAGTGGTAACACTTTATAACTGATGCCCAAGGACCTGCATCTTCACCACTTGTCATATTTTATTGGTCAGTGTGAGTTATTAACCAAACAGATGTATGTAGAAATAAAAAAAAAAGAAAGAAATGTAAAAATGTACCAATCTAATAAACCCACAATATTATTAACAATAGAACATCAAAAACATATCAAATGTTTTGAAATGAAAGTTCAATATTTTACCATTTCATGAAAAATATTAACACCCTTACAACAGGTTCTAAAATCTACCTTCACAGTCTGCAATTAAATTCTATAAATAATTTGTAAAACAAATGAAACTTCTAAACTCAATCTTAAGTTCTTCTTTTGTCAGATCTAACTATAATAAATATATAACTGGGAAAAGTAGATGAAAATTAAAAGTTTTTTTTTTTCTTTTAGTGATATGACATCTTTGCCATTACTTTTGTCGTTGCATTTATAATTGGGAAAAGTAGATGAAAATTTAAACTTTTTTTTTCATGATATGACATCTTTGCCATTACTTTTGTTGTTGCAGGGTGGGTTCAGAGTCTTCCCCATAATATCAAATATGGTATCAAGTATTTTCCTGGTTAATATGTATCGAGTTCGAAATTCTAGTATCATAACAACCCAATTAGTCATCATTGCTGTTGATATTTTAATGTGTAGAGATTGTAATGAAAATGTATTTTTCTTTAGTGTTTCCTCACCTTTTCTGACAATAACACATATATAACATGTTTATTTGAAGCATAGTGGGACAGACACTCAGACTTTGACTGACTGGACTCTCTCTTTTGCTGCAACGTGAATAAAACTCACTTCAAAGACACTCATCAAGTGTTTGCATTTTATTTTAAAAAGTTCCATGACAAGATATAGGTGAATATTCATATCTGTGCATTCCCAGGTGCTGCCAGCTAAATCTAAGTTTTATCACTCCCACTTTTCCATTCAATTCAATTCAATTCAATTTTATTTATATAGCGCCAAATCACAACAAATGTCGCCTCAAGGCGCTTCATAGATACAGAGAAAAGCCCAACAATCATATGACCCCCTATGAGCAAGCACTTTGGCGACAGTGGGAAGGAAAAACTCCCTTTTAACAGGAAGAAACCTCCGGCAGAACCAGGCTCAGGGAGGGGCGGCCATCTGCTGCGACCGGTTGGGGTGAGAGAAGGAAGACAGGATAAAAGACATGCTGTGGAAGAGAGACAGAGATTAATAACAGATACGATTCAATACAGAGAGGTCTGTTAACACATAGTGAGTGAGAAAGGTGACTGGAAAGGAAAAACTCAATGCATCATGGGAATCCCCCGGCAGCCTACATCTTTTCAACTTTTCCATTCAAACAATCTCCACCACCAGCATCTTGGCTCCGGGGGGTCCTGCTGTAATCCCTCTCATAGCTTTGGTTCCGTTCCACCAAGATGGGGAATTGAATTGTAACTGCCAAAAAACCTATCTACTCAGTCATTCCCATGTTTATTCAATTTTGAATTATGAAAAATATCTGAATATAATAACCTTTTTGTTTTGACTGTCAAGTTTACTTTATTTATATAGCACAATAGTCAACAGAAGTTGACCAAAAGAAAAAAGGACACTTACATTTACATTCCAAGTCTTAAAGACATCCAGTTCCTAAATATATGGCAAGCTGACAGGTCTGTTTTATTGTGTTAACTATTTCTTGTGGAAGGTGATTTAGTTGTCATTAAAATGTGCTCAGAATTTTCAAATTGATGATGATTTGAAAATGGGGAGAGGGAGGTCTGGGCCTCTTTGCTTAGGCTGCTGCCCCCGCGACCCGGCCCCGGATAAAGCGGATGAAGATGGATGGATGGATGGATGATGATTTATTTGATAAATCAAGACACACATATAAGCTGCCTTTATAAGTTAAAAGTATCAAAATCTGTACTCAGCGTCAGTAATGCTGAACCTGTGTTTACTTTGCAGGGACTTAACTCAAAATACAGCTTTATTACTGAACGGGGAAAAAAGATACAAGACAATGCTAAACTAAACTGGGAAATTCTAATGCTAATCTAATCTAATTACGCAGGGAAACACGGGGAGAGATACGCAGCCATGAGGGAGGACCAAACTGAAAGAGACGCTGACCTAAATACACAGAGGGATGACAGGGACGTGAGGACACACACAACTGATAGGAATAACCATAACGAGACAGGAAGCTAGACTAAACGGAATGAACATGAAAACATGCGCTAAACAACAGCAGCACGTTTAAGCTTGATCAGCTGTTGTTAGAATTCATTTAATATTACTTTCTAGTATCAGCTAATGTTTGCTGGAGCCACAGCCGTAAAAGCTGCTTGTTATGATGTCGGTTTGGATATCTGGAGAGAGGGAAACACGAAGGTGAAATCAAGAGATGTCCTTAAGTGGTCATCTGATGTAAACTGTGTTTAGAACTCATACATATATACCAACAAGACAGTGTACATCACTGTCACAACAATGTTTGTTTTCATTCAAAGGCTTTATGGTATTTTCTATAATACCTGGTGGCCACTCTCTAGTCAAAATGCCCGGATTTTTTGTCCCAGTCCAGCTGACCAGGTGGTCAAGGTGTGGACTCACGGTCTCTTGCTTCTACAGCCGAACAGAGCAGGCGGGCTAAAACTTTGTTATCGGTAAGCTGAAGAAATTAATCTCTTAACGAGTTAAAATACCATCAGACTTTATGCTGCTTCCTGCTTAATTTTTTTATGTCAATCAGTTGTTTTACAATACAGTGGAACCCGGACTTACGAATACCCCATTTAACAGAAAATTCAAGTTACGAAGGCACTTAACGGCAAAATGCCCGTGTAACAAAATCCGCTGGCTCTGACTGGCTGATTCTAGAATGCCTACAATGCCCACAATGCCTTCCAAATCATGTGACAACCCCCTTGGCTTTCGTACTTGCGCTTTGCTGTTCCACTTGAACGACATATTGTTGTTGCAGTTAGCAATTAGCCTAAGTCTAAGTCCTAGCTAGACTAGCTGACCAGGTGGTCAAGGCGCAGACTCAAGGCACATCATTTTCAACCCCCCAACGGTCTTTCGCTACTCGGGTTAAACATGATATATAAGTCACTTAGATAACTTCTAAATGTCAACGTTTGGTTTATTTCAGTGTTTGATTTGTTCCTGAGTAAATCGGTTTTGGCTCAGATTAAAGTTCAACTTCATAACTAGACCATTTTATTTAATACTGAAGTCTTACTTGGAGAGCTGTCAGTATATTTTGAATTTCACCTGTTATATTATGAAAATGTTTCCTCCTGAATTTAACTATTTTTTAATGTTAGATTTAATTCAAAGTCAGCTGTTTAAATAAGAACTATGAAATTCAAAAAAAGAATTGTCCGATTTCCTCCATAAGAGAGTAGAACCGCTGCAGTGCAGACCTCCAACTGAGCCATCTTACGTCATTATAATACACAACATCTCTGTATTCTGGATGTTGAGTAGAAGCTGTTGAAACTGGCGGTGGTACAGGGCTTTGGAGCAAATATAATTAATAACCTTTATCACCAGTTTCATAACATGGTCATATTTTAAATGTTTAGCACAGAATACTTGTTGGTGAATAATACAGTGGAGTTTTATAGCTTTACGTCCTTCTTTGCTGACTTTGTTACAGACTAGGGTTGTTAATTCCTTAGTGAATACTTCAGGCGTCAGAAACCCAAGAAAGAAGAGGAGCAAGGAGAAGAACCATCATGTAAGGATAGGCCCCTGCATGGGCTGGAGATAGAGGAAGTGGCTAACATTCACCACTTTTGCTGTCTCTCAGCATGAAATGTGGTAGTGGTATTTGTAGTGGATTGATAACACACACTCACATTGTGGCTTGTTTACATGTACTTGTCTACAGCTGACCACATGACCAATTGCTAGATGACTTCCTTCAGCTACACCAGGGGTCGGCAACCCTGGGCACGCGTGCCTCAGCTGGCACGCGAAGGGTTAAGTGATGGCGCGGCATGCAGTGAAATAATCTGAGAAGGTGTATTTAAAAATAAATAGCTACGGCTGGGCACATCACAAATTATCTCACACAAAGCTAATGACAATACAGTTAATGACAGCGCGTCTTAATGACAGTATCTAAGCTAACAGCCCCACCTCCTTGTTTTACTTATAACTGGCTAAAAATTACACAGACCAGAGGGATGTAGCTAGCTAGCCAGTCCTGTGAATTATATCGAAGCGAGCGAAAAAAGATGATCCCCGGTCTTTTATGCCAATTTGGATGGAAGACTGGGGTTTTGTGCAACAGAAAGATCGTGCTGTATGTGCCCTTTGCCTCGAGAGTGTTGTTTGCCGGACTTCCAGTGTTACACGACATTTTGAGACGAAACATCAAAAAACCTTCAAGGATGAGGCAGAGAAAGTTGAATCACACGTGCTGTATCAAGATATGAGAAGCAAGCAAGTACTCTAAAAGTTTTTACAGCTGCAAAACATCATGGAACTGAAGCAAGTTATCGTATTGCACACTGTATTGCTAAACATGGAAAGCCGTTTACAGATGGAGAATTTGTTAAAGAGGCTTTTCTTTTAAGCTCAGAAGTGTTATTTAATGGGCTTCCAAAGAAAGATGCAATTAAAGCAAGGATACAAGACATACCTGCATCAGCCAGAACTGTGGAACGACGTATCCAGGAAATGGGTGACAATGTCAGAGCCCAACAAACAGCTGGTTTGAAAGAAGCCCAGGTGTTTAGTGTAGCTTTGGACGAAAGCGTTGATATCAATGACGGTCCACATTTGGCTGTTATGGTAAGATACTGTGACGAACTCTTCTATTTAACCCCGATGCCTGAAACAACGCGAGGTGAGTATATTACCAAAGTTTTTAAGGAGTGTTTTGATGAGCGAGGCATTGACATTACAAAGATTTTTGCTGTGACAACTGATGGTGCACCAGCTATGGTTGGGAAACACAGGGGCGCTGTTACCTTAATTGAGGAACAAGTTGGCTATCCCATCATGAAACTGCACTGTATAATACACCAAGAAAACCTGTGTGCCAAGATGTCAAATTCAGATCTTCATGATGTCATGGCCACAGTATAGTTAAGCGATCTCCTTTGACTCACTGCCAATTCCAGTCTCTGCTCGAGGAGATGGATAGCTCATGCAAAGACATCCCGCTCCACTGTGCTGTCAGATGGCTTAGCTCTAGAAAGGTTCTGGAATGATTTGTGGATTGTTTTGATGTGGTAAAAAAAAATCCTGGCAGAAAAGGGGCAAAGCCATCCCAAACTCGAAGATGAGAAGTGGGTTGAAAAACTTTTCTCTCTCGCTGATATAATGGGACACCTCAACGAGTTTAATCTCAAACTGCAGGGATCCGGACAAACTGTTTTAGATATGCGTGACACGTGGGAAGCTTTCGTTCAAAAACAGGCAGTTTTTTCCAGCAATGTTGAAACTTCCATGTTCCGCTACTTCAAACGCCTCAGGGAGCTGTCCGCTCAGCGCAGCATCAGCACCTCGGAAATATACGGGTACGTCCAAAGACTCGAGAAAGAATTCAGAACGCGTTTTCTGGACTGATGTTTTCTTTTCTTATCAAGCCAGAAAGCTTTAATGAGCAGCTGGATTTGTCTCTTTTTAAATGGCTGGACACAGATGACATGGAAATGCAGCTGATTGAACTGAAAATCTCGACTCTGTGGGTGACAAAGTTCGCAGAACTACGAACGCAGCTAGAATCCACAGCTGCGCGTGATCATGGAGCTTGCATCTTCACTTGCTGGACATCACTACCAGACAAGTTTAACTGTCTTAAGAACATTGCACAGGCCCTATTGACAGTATTTGGCTCTACCTATCTGTGTGAGCAAATTTTCTCTCACATGAAGAGTATCCTTAGTGCCTCCCGTTGCCGTCTGACTGCTGGACACTCAGAGACCTGTGTGGTCCTTAAAGTTACAAAATGTGACCCCCAGATAACACAACTGGCAAATACAAAGCAGGGACAGGGATCACATTAACATGCATATCCCTGCATTAACAAATGTCATATTAGCCCAGTTTATTTTTTCTTTTTGCGAGTTTAAATAGCAACAATCCACTGGTAAAAGTTCAGATAGAGCACTGTACTCACCAACACGCCTCAGTCACACACAGAGAATCCAGATCATGGGAACTGAAAAAGTCCTGAAGAATAAAAGTTTTGTTTAAAGGGATCTGGCATTTACCAGGCCAATTGTGGCAGGAGCTGGAGCTGCAGCACGGGGTTCAGTAAGTTGAGAAACCAGACGCAGCGATCTCAGGTTTCAATAATGTTCACGGCGGAGATTTAGCCTAAGAGGGCATGGGCAGTGAGGCTGAGGACCATCATCAAAGCTGACCACAGGAACCAAGCAGGCATCAAGAGGATCCAGGAAATGCCAAGACACAAAAAATCTTGGGAATAATCCATGCCCTGGTTGGAAAACAGCAGAACAATTCCTTAGAGAAACCTTTACCTTCACCAGCTGACTGCTTTGTTTACCCCTGTGACGATGACGCTTTTGCCAGGAAGGTAGCGTGGAAACGTGGTACAGGTACCCTGCATTATTTATTAATCTAATTGCCCTGTCTTGTCTGCTTTATAATTATTGTTTGTGTATTACTTTTGCATGTGTTTCCCCAGACCGCTACACAATAGCTCATATAAGGTAATAGTAAAGCACAGTATAATATGTGCAGGACTTTCTGATTCAAGATTTGCTTTATTTTTCTAGTGCCAGTTTCCCACTAACATAAGTAATGTGGGGTTTCCAAGAAAACTCTTTCTCTTATACCACAAATCCAAATGTCTTTAATTCTTTGACCCTCTCATGATCTTACAGTTTATTTACTTGACCACATCCCCACTAAACTATTTAAACCTATATCTCATTAATTTAATTAAGTTAATTGTACAAGTCACCATCAAATTCAGGATTTACCGAGAACATTCTTTGTCCCCACTACTGTTCAGCATAAGCCTGAACCCCTCAATAAGCTCATCAACAAGACTAGCTCCATATACTGACAATGGAATGAAGCCATTGTCAACCATCCTTTACTACCTACATGGATGATATCAAGTTATATGCCAGGAGTGAATAAGACATCAGTTCAGTTATCCACACCATTAGGATCTACAGACATGATAGCACAATATCATTCGGACTGGAGAAGTGTAGTTGGATGGTAACTAAGAGTGGGACAGTAGTCAGAACTCAGGGGATTGCACTATAAGAAGGCAACACGGCAGACATCGAGGATAGCTACAAGTACCTGGGAGTCCCACAGGAAAATCGGTTGGCTGTAGCTCAGGAGGTAGAGCAAGTCCTCTACTGATCAGAAGGTTGGTATTTTAATTTGGGTCCCCCAGTCTGCATGCCAAAAATCCCTGAGCAAGATATTAACCCTAAGTTGCTCTATGTTGCATCCAGAGGAAAGTGCTCGTGTGAATGGGTGAATGTGGCATGTTGTATTAAAGCACTTTGAGTGCTCCAGGAGAGTAGAAATGTGCTATATAAGAATCAGCTCATTCACCATTTACCAAATGGAAACCATAAAGAGGCAATTAGGAAAGCTGCAACAACCAAATATTTGCAGAGAGTAAGGCAAGTTGTAAGGAGCTGAATGAGAAGAACAATACCTGGGCAATCAACACCTGCTGAAACCTGAGAGAGAAGAGGAGCAAGGAGACAAACAATCATGGAAGGACAGATCCCTGCACAGTATGTACCACCAGCAGATAGAAGACATGGCTGACATCCAGAAATCCTATCAGTGGCAGGATGAGGCTGGACTGAAAGACAAAACATAGAGGTATGAATCATGGCAGCACAGGAACAAGCTCTAAGCATAAGATCCATAAACACTTAGGTCGTGTCCAAATTCATGGGCTGCATCCTCCTGAGGCCGCATGTGTAGACCGATTACGTCACAGCGACATGCCGAAGGCTGTCCAAATTTGTAGACTCCTCCGAATGCAGCCGACAAATGCGTCCTCCTTTTCCCCAAATTTGAAGGATGGGTCGGGTGCGTCCTTCGTGGCCTACCATATCCCAGAATTCATAGCGCGGCCCAGCCAAACTCCAGTTTCCAACAATGGCGGCCGTTACTAAGTTTTAAAATTACTCTTACTAATCTTTCTGGGTCACAAAATAAACTTTTAACATATTTTCAGGCGAGAAAGTACCTGTGTAAACTTCAAATATCTGCTCGGTTTATCAAGATATCGCATATTTGCAAAAGTGCTTCGACGTTTTCTGAGACGTCTGCTACCCACCAGCTCGATAGCTAGTCGGGAGCTCGAGGGTCACTGAAGTCACCAAGAACGGCACAACTCCCGGTACATCATTTTCAGATCAGCGCGGACTTTTGCTACTCGGGTTAAACGTAATATATAAGTCACTTAGACAACCTAAAAATGTTATTGTTGGGCTTTTTTCAGTGTTTTATTTGTTCATGAGTCAATCGGTTTGGCTGAGATTAAAGTTATTAGATTAGATTAGATAAAATAAAACTTTATGAATCCCCCTGGTGGTTTCCTCCTTGTTTTTTACACAGCTGAATAAACATCAAACAGAAAACTGATTAAACAAAAGTATGAGACGGTCGAGAATTTACGCCAGTGTCCTGTCATATTTTAGATAGCAAGGAGCAGACGGCCGAGTTTATTAAAATCCACCGAGATGACGCTAATCAGAAGGCTAGACCGTCCTCATTCACACACTGGCAATGGCAAGCTACGTTGTAGCCACAGCTGCCCTGGGGCGCACTGACAGAGGCGAGGCTGCCGGACACTGGCGCCACCGGGCCCCCTGACCACCACCAGTAGGCAAACATGGGGTTAGATGGATATTTGGCATGCAGCCAGGAGGCAGCCTGGGATCGAACCACCGACCTTCTGATTAGTGGCTGACCTGCTCTGCCACCTGAGCTACAGCCACCATGTGTCACAGATTCATTTTATTAACAGCTTTCCCACAGTGAGTTGCATCAGCATTCATTCACAGCACATTTCAGAAGGATTCAGATTAATACAGTGATCTTATAGTCAGAATTATCCTGACAGAGTGCCACTGTAAATTATCTTTCATCAAGTCAATTTTTAAAGTTCAGTATTTCAAAGCAGGAGTTGTGAAGAATCATATTGGAATTAGGACTGTAACAATATGCACTTACAAAGTCTAATTTTTCTAATTATGTTAGAATATTAGAAGACAACCAACTTTTAGTGTTTTCCGCATATTAATTATTCTAAAATAGAGACGGTGACCCTAACTGTACAGAAGCACTAAACAACTGACAATCTAACAGACATCATTGGCCCGAGCCGTCATGCACAGTTAGTCTGATCCTTTGCTGTTAGAGTTTGACAAGCATGTTTCCGGTCAGTTTGGAAGAAATAATATCACAATGTTGATCTTTTTTTCAATATTCCTTCTCTTTTACAACATAAACTGTGATCAAAGCTACTTATGTTCACAGCATGTAATAATACTGACAGTCCAGGGCATTGTGGTCTGTTGAGCTAGGGTTAGGGTTAGCAATCCAGACATATGTAATCAATATTACTCTTGCTGGATATAACAAACACCTAGGAATTCGTATTATAATTCAATTTTCATGAAATATTCATATTCAGTATCGGTCCTTTTATATTATAACCACGTATCCACCCAGGCTCATGGTGGGGCAGGGCTCTGTCCTGGGATGCTTGAGTGAAAGGTAATGTACACCCTGACCAGGTATCCAGTCTGTCAGAATTGTTTTCAATATTTGGTTCAAAAATATGAGTGAAAACAAAAATCCAACTAGGATTCTTGCATATGATGAATGAAGTCTGTCTTTGACTGTATTGTCCAGCTCATCCATAAAACCCCCAGCAGGTGAACCTTATTCATGACATAACACAGTAACAATGTAAAAAATTAAACAGCAACAGTCTAAATGTAAAGTGCATTCTAAAGTCCTCTTCAATAAATTATGTGCAAAGAGTCATTCAGGACTGTAAAACGTGAACTACAGAACCCAGAGTCTTCATCATTAAATCTCTGGTTGCTTCATTTTTCTATCCTATATTAGATACTTTAAAGGTTAGGTTAGGTAAAGTTGCACTGTCATTGTGAGGCAAAGTGCTTTATGTATGTGTATGTGTGTGTGTGCGTGTCATGAACGGCTATAAAATGCCTATAATTAAAGAACAAAGCGGGGTTTGAGTTGGAGTTACGGCAGACTGTCACTACTTGTAAATGGAACACAGCCTTCCTACTGCGGACAGCTAATAACAGGAATTGGACGCGGTCCACCCAAGTCCACAGCAACCACCATAGCAACCGCCTAGACATATTCTGTCTTCATAACTATCAAAAACGTGAAATGATTTGCAAAGTGTGAAAGTGTTACAGCTGTAGAGAGCTATGGCGGTATCTTTGGAAGCTGTTTACATAGCTAATAATATACGATGTAACTATGGAGACAGTCAGTCACGTGAGCTAGCGGTGCATGTTTACCACATTAAATAAGGTGATTGCGTGCACACCGCCCACACGCTGCACAGGGTAAAGACGTTATTTCAATATTGTTTTATATTGATATATATTTGCCTTCTGTTGACCATCACCTCAGGTTCACCGTTACAGTTTCAGCATACAGATGCACACTGTCTAAATATGAACACATTCAAAAACTTATGTCTCAGAAATAAGCACAGCTGTTCATGTTTGTCATTAGAGTTTTATTTGTAAGAAAATTATGAACTTCATATTGTGCATCAAATAAAAGACCATTTCACAACTCTGAGTCAACAGAAACAGGTAACAGAAATGTCTCTAATGTAGACGTGTACAGTGTAGTGTAAGCATTAAAAGATCATAAAGGAAACTAATTGTAATAAAAAATGAACAGGTGCTTTATAGATTTAAAAGAAAGTCTGAAAACAACACTTTTTTGGTCTAAGTGGTCAAAGTAGAAAACAGAATTGATGTTCAAGAACAAACCGTAGCTGCACTGATATTACACATCTCAATTGTTGTGGTGAACAGACATATTGCTTTTAAAACCAGTGTGTGACCATGACTGTTCACTGAGACCATGAACGCCACTTCGCTGAAGCATTCTTCTTCTTCTTCTCCTCCTTTTCTTCTTCTTCTTCTTGCCATTAAAATGGAAGCAGAAAGAGCACAAGCTGCTTTGATCTACTGAAAGGAAAAAGCAGAACATCTGAGCTGAAACCAGTCAGCTGAAACCATTAAGACAGGAACAATCATTCAATGCAGTGTCTCAGGTGGCTTAGCCTGTTACAACTGTTGATACAAGCTAAATATGGTTAAAACACAGTGTCAGGGAGCTCCAGTGTGGGAAATAGTGGCTTTAGGTTTTTAGTCATTTAACTTTCATCCATTCATTCATTTAATTCAGGAGGAAGAAATGCCAGGTTGGTGCAGGCTGGTTACATGCATTTGGTCCCATGCTGTCTTTAACTAAATGAGACTTGGTTCATTTTATGGCTGGGCTGTATGTGGGGTTATATCATGTTATTTGGGCAGGAGTACCTGTCCCCTGTTAGACTTAGAAAGTTTCTCCATAAGTAGAGTTTCTAACTCTTATAGCTTTTAGCACATCTGTAGCTGTGCAGGCTGACAGCTTTTTGATGGCGGCTCTTTCTACCCCACACTGGTTGTGAGTATGTAAATAGCCCCACTAGTTATTTTGGGTTGCAGTTAACTTGGGATGAAGAGGTGGGTCTGCCAGGACTAGATGAATAACAATTATCCGGGATACATAAATTTCATAATGCATGCATATATCTCTATCAATTAAACCTGGCCTGAGTGCTGCCATTTTTTACATTCAGTTGTTTCTCTTAGAAATGTTGGAACTAAATAATGAATGTGTTACAGTTAAACTGACACTGGTCAGTGTAAATGGCTTATTGGGACAAAGAAACCTTTAAATTAAACCTGATATCGAGTGTCAAACAATATCAAAGCTGTAAAAGCTGTTTACAGTCAGAATTTATAACAACTATGATTGTAAATAAATTCAAACAAGTGAGCTTTTCTCTTTGTGCTGAATATCAACACTGTGATTTCTTAGACTGTAAGCTTTACTTTAGCACAACCAGTTGTAGAAGCTGCCACTCCAAATGTCTTTTGATAACAAGAAAAAAATACCTTTTCAGTACACGGCCTGAAGTTTTTCTCCGACATCTTCTGCCATCAGCTTTGTCTGCTGGTTTGAAGACAATAAACCACAAAAAAGATGATTTAGTCACTTTTTCTGCATCATGCAGCTCGAATGTGTCGTGTAACGATGTTGAATAGCCGTCGTTATCCCTCTGCTGTGTCAGTAGGATTGTACTCTACAGCATCTCATTGATATGTGAGGAATGCTAATGTAACACGATAACAGACGTCTGGTCTTACATCATTAAAATATAAAGGACAGGAGATATTTAGATATTTTTATACTTGTATTACATTTTATAGCTGACAGATATTACTAAATAGATAGAATTTACTAAATAGCTGGATGAACATGAAAAATATGTCCATAATCACAAATGACCATGAGAGCCAGTAGAATTAATTCAACTGGACACTCAAAAGATGTCCTTAAATACTCTTTAAGTGGCAGAACAAACAAACAAACGGTTAATCGCTTACTTGAGATGAAATCTGCTCAGCTACTTTGAAAACAGCTTCTAACTGGTTCCTCCTTTAACAGGATGACTTCTCAGGGGTAAGGCCATCATGCAGTCCAGCAACCTTTACGGTTCTGCTTTGATTCACCAGGAACTATTAGGGAAACCTTCCAGCGCCTCCTGTGAAAGACACAGGGATAAACACAAACATTTATTAACATGTTCCACAGTCTTCCAGTTTGATTTTCTCATCCTGTGGACAACAACGTACATAAATGCAGGTTTATTGTTAACTTTTGTAAGGTTTCTTTACTGAACATATCCAGCTGCAGCTCCACTGTGATCCTGAACTGGATAAGCACTTAAGAAAATGTGTCAATAAATGCACATACATCAACTTACTATATTTATCCAAACAGACTGGACCAATAATGCTTCACTGAGTAGAGACTTTAACAGACTCTTCTATGTAAGAATGTCTCGTGCTGATAAACCTGCAAACTTGACAACAAAGGTTTTTCAGACTGCATGTAGCTGTCCTCTATGTCAGCTAACACATTTACATTCATGTCACACTTATTTTGCTTTCCCATTTCATTACTTACATTTTGATTAGATACCTTGAGTTTGTAAATGATCAGATTACATAATTGGAATACAATGTATCCAGTTCAGGGTTGCGGGAGGATGAAGCCTATCCCAGCTGATACAGGACAAAGACAGGACAGGCTGCCAGTTTATCGCAGGGCAAACACAATATGTGTAACAGAAAATCCACTTAAATGTTTGATATTTCTTATAATAATCATAATTATGACTATTATTGAAAAGTTTCTTTATAAATACATTTTGATTTTTTTATAACCCCTAAAATATAAACCTGAGCTGTTTCAGATTCTGACCTCTGACCTCAGTGACCAGGCTGTGTCCTCACTGCAGCTCCCTCTTGGAAGTATGTCTGTTTCTTGTCTTCCCCCAGTGTTGACCGCCTGCCCTTAATATCACGTACTGTACCTGCGGGGGAAAAAAAGGACAAACACTTGCCTTAATTTAAGAAGTACATTCATACAGAGATAATCTATGGAAACACACTAGTTCACCCTTTGGGAGGAATCAGTTCCTCTGAAATATTTCTGTAAATGAACATCATGTGGAGAATGAATGAAATGAGTTCTTCAGGTGACTCAGCAGACCCACACTGACAGATGAAACTTCTGTGGAAGAAGAATCTGGATTTTTTTGATTTCCAATCTAGTTAAACTATTAAGCATCTTTGCTCTTCTGAAATCTGTGTTAAACAACAACAAACATAAATTAGTAACAAAAATACAGCTGAGTAGAGGCTTTACAAACCACCAGCAGCCATAATGCTAAATTTTAATCTTCAAATGTTTCTGAGCCGTCTTCAACCTGCTTTTAACACATTCAAGTCCCACAGTCAATGCAGCCTGACTCAATCCTAAATGTTCAGCACACACACAGAGACACAGAGGTACTGTTTAAAGTTTAGTGTTAACCTGAGTCACTGATCATTTACAGTATTACAAAGTCTGGCAGTCTTTGCATGATGTCCACGTCACTGTAAGTTTCTAGCTGACTCTCAGGTGTGACAGGTGTGCCAGCAGGAAAGAGTAATAATAACCTGCATCCTGAGGTTTGTCATGCAGGATTAAAGGAGCCAGGCTTTGTTCACACAGCTAGGATTGTATTTTACACTGACCCTGGGTCAATATAAGTATCATACAGTTTAAACGAAGCACTGAAACTTGCACATATTTATTACAGATGCACTGAAGCTAATCGAGATATTTACTGTCAGTCTGTGGCTGCGATTAATCACTTTACCGGAAACTTTATTAACTAGTAACTTCATCAGTCATGACAGAAGCTAATATTTCTGTGCTAACATCGTTTAAACAGTAACAGCTTTACTACAATATAAGCTAACGTTTACACCGTAACTTTAAGCTAGCACCATAAAGACGGTAAAACACGTAATAATATCTACAAATGCATCATCATCTGTTTTATATTTGTAGCACTTTGGTCAACATTGTTGGATGTAAAGTGCGTAATAAATAAAGATGCTATGCTATGCTATGCTATCTTAAAGCTGTTATATTAGCACTCGGTGTATTACTAACATAACCACATTAACATTATTGACACTCGCTGACTTTTAATAGTCATTCTATAAATGCTGTCCGTTTAAACGGTCTTACCTGTAAACACTGCTGTATCCACCGCTTTCCAGCCAGAGTGGATTCTGGAGTCTTCCCACGCTCCTGTTAGTGATCCTCCATCTGGATGGATGATAACAACCTTCTGAACAATCTAGCAGGAGATGGCCCATATCTATGGGACTGATTTGTGCTAATAACGCCCATTGTATGGACTGATAACAGCCGAAGCGGGTGAATAAAGTCACCCAGTCGCTAGCTGTGCCATTACCCAGCATACACCACTCCCTCCATAAATGCAATAAACGATACAAAAGTAATAGCCTATAATTAATTTATCTGCTGTATCTGCTGTTTCTCGGGTAGTTGTTTAATTATATAATTTATTGTGTACTGTATACGTCACTACAATGTGATTTTGGAAATATATAAATATACGGACAACAGGCTCTTCCGCGGCAAACTCTTGTCGTCAATAAGCAACGTTTAGGGAGCTCTATAGTATTCAATGAGAGGACCCTGCACGTCAATTCTTGACGCAAGGGGGTACCCTGCGCGTCGATAAGTGAAGCAGAGGGAGCCTGACCATGCGTCACACATTTGACGAGTTGGGAGTGAGAACGTGTTGGCTGACGATTTGTCACCTAGCGTAAAATGTTAAGCTTTGGGAGTGAGAACGTGTTGGTTTAGCCCAGACCTTCCCAAAGTGTGGGGCCCGCCCCCTAGGGGGGGCGCAGAGCCATTGCAGGGGGGGCGTGAGATGAAAAGGGGAAAAAAAACCCAAAATGCTTGGACACTGCTAGCACGGGCGCCTACAGAAATGCAAAGCAGGAGATGAAGCATAGCTGAATATTAGGGGTGCAACGATACACAAAATTCACGGTTTGGTTCGGTTCGATACTTTGGTGTCACGGTTCGATATTATTTCGATACAAAAAAATGTTCATGCTTTTTTAATTTGTCATTTATTAAAATTATAAATATATATTTTAACTCAAAAGTACAGTTTTTAAATTTAATGTTGCTGAAACAACAAAGTAATAAAAAAAATCATATCTGATTGAGGAATCACTCATCTTTGGAAAAGAGAGTTTATTACAGAGAAATGGCTCTTTCCAAAATAAAAGCTATACTATACACTTCTTCTGGGCTATATTCTCAGCAGCATATTAACCTCTTAAGCCCCAAGGGGGTTTCTGAGCTTCCTGCTCGAAAATGTAATGCCCAAATTTAATTGATTATTTCTCTGCAGTTACAAACTCTGTCCTTACAATCTTGGTATCAAAATAAAGCTAACACTTGGGAAATTTCATCAGAGGTGTAAATATTGAATCAGATATTATTACTGTGTTAAAGTTACTGAGACTGGAACACAGAAAAAGTAAGTAGATTTTATCCTCGCCTAATTTTTTTTTTAATTTTTAGCATATAACCTTTTGAAAAATATGCCTCAGATCACATTTGGTTCCAGAAATCCAGTAACCAACATATAAACATCATCTGTGCAAAGATTTATGTTTCTAAAGTGAAACAGTGAAAAATTACAGCGCTGTCAATACATGAATATCCAGACGTTGTACAAAAATGTCCAATTTTGGCACACAATTGGACACCATGCCAGTTGATTTTTTTTTAGGTATTAAAGAGCAGAAATTAATAAATTTTATTAACAGGCCTAAACATGCTTTTTTTTTAAAATATATTTTTGAAGAATTAACCACACATTTACATGGCAACGGCCCTTTTCTGCAGCGCGTATAGAGCGTTTGATTGGCCTCTGGCCCTTTAAACTCCGAGGGGCTGTAACTTTGGTTTCTTTTGGTCAATTTGCGTGATTGACACCTCTTTTTAATGTTTGAGCCAATAGATTCACAGTGACGATGCCACGTTCACTGCAACCAATCAGACGTTGTGATGCCAAAACCCACGTGGGCCCAAATTTACTGCATGTGGCGTCTGTTCAGTCACGTGTCTGTAAGTGGGTCTAAAATGGAGGTTGTTGACAGAAAACTGCTCTGATGCGGCTAGGTAGGCATGGCAACTACTATTAATCACGTGGCTACCGGCGAAAATAACGAGGGAATCAGGACGGTAAGCCAATTTCTGTCTTAGCGCATTTGCGCCGCTGTGTGTTTTTTGTGGTCTTCTTTTGTGGCTCATTCAGTGAATTTTGGTCTGATCGTGGTGAAACTTGGTGTGTGGAGTCAGTGATAGCTCTGGAAGCTAACCAGCCCATCTTTAGACGGTTACAGGAAGTCTGAAGAATTTCTGGTTCGGTTTTGTTTGTTTAGCGGACTTCTGCGCATTTACATAACTGCTCGTTTAATCACGCTTGTTTTCGGTGTGTTTGGTGGTTGTAGAAATGGTTTATATGACATGATTTCCTCCTTTTTGCCCGTACTGGGGCGTGGGGCTTAAGTGGTTAAACATATCAGGTCCCCATAAGGAGAATCATGTGCTAACGGCTGTCTAAATGACTCGGGTAAAGTTTGTAGCATGCGTCCTTTTTGTTTTTGTCTGCTTCCACTTGTCTTTGCACTAGGATGATGTTGGAGTAAATGTGCAGTCATATTCGTTGTGTTCCCACTAGTGCTGTCAGCGTTAACACGGCAAATCTCTGTTAACGAGCTACCGCAGATCGCCCTGTGCATGGGGCTGGATGGCCAACACCTTAACGAGCTAACCTGCTAACACACTAGTTCCCACCAATGTAATTGAGCATTGCGTGGCACATCCAACATACTGTTTTACTTTTGTCCATGACATGCTTACCTTCAGGGTCATACGTCACATGAAAACCAAAATAGTTCCAAACGCCACATCTGAATGAGGGTGGGGGAGGTTCAATTTGCCATGTTGCAACCTTCTGTCTCGCTAGCTTGCCCTGCGCTCAGTGAATCTGCATATGACTACTCCGCCTAGGCTGCCCTGTTGAGCGCAGATCCACTGAGCGCTCAACACAGACAGCATCGTCAGAAGAAAAGTTGATAAAATAAATTAAAAATTTTGTATTGTTCGATACATATGCGTACCGAACCGAAAGCACTGTATCGAACGGTTCAATATCGATACGAGTATCGTTGCACCCCTACTGAATATGTTTCCAAACCAACTTCATTCTAAGCCAAAGACTAGAAAATATGGTGAAGCATATCTTCCCTTTGGTTTCACTTGCACAACTGCCAAGGTAGGTCTCCCCTGCAGAATTGGTTTTCCCTTCGTTGGGAGCAGCGCTGGGCTGTTTAAATCACGGGCAAACAGTATCCCACATTAGTGATTTTTAGTTCACAAACACTTGTTGTAATAACTAACTACTCCTGACGTTTTGGAGATGTGAGCTCTTTATACAGTAAAGTTACAGCGGGATAATATCAGGCTGATCCTGCCACAATTTGTTCCCCGGTTCAAATCACGGACAAACAGCATCCCACAGCTGTTTATGTTTTTAAACCCATTTTGCACAGAGAGGCATTTTTTGAAAAATGTATTGATAGCAATGTTGAATATTATTACACATGAAAAAAACAACTACATGTAAAATAATCACATCGTGATGCCTCTGCCTTTCTAAATTGAGGGACAGTAACTGCGTGTAAAACCTGCAGATAGTCAGATTAACAGTATTTTGTCTCTATCTGCCATTCTGCAATTCATCTCATGTAAACAATATCGTGGCGCACAGCGTGACGTGAAAAAAGGCACATACCTTTGACGTTGCATGATGAACTCTGTATTCCTCGTCCATACTTAAAGGCAAAAAAGGAGTTTTAAAAAAATCCCAGTTTTCGGTGATTAGAAACGTTGTTTACGTGGACGAAACAGCTGCGTTTTCAGAAATACCCGTGTAGGTGCGGACGCAGCGTAAAAGAGTTAGTAGTTTATTTTATCACTACCTGTAATTTATTGCACATTACTTGTATTTGCTTAATTGTTTACTAAATGTTTGAGGTGTGAAATAAACCGCAATGGAGCAAAATATGGGTGTGTGGTTGGAGGATGTGTGCGTGCGTGTGCGTGTGCACGCGGGGGCGCGAACATTTTTCTTGTAAAACAAAGGGGGGCCCAGCAAAAAAAGTTTGGGAACCACCGGTTTAGCCAAAGGAGGCGATAGGAGTCACTGACATCAATATAAGGAAAACTCTTTACATACATGGGGGGTTTAACCCAAGGTCCTGTACCCTGAGACTGTAAGCTAAGAGGAAGGAAGAAGCTGAGGACTAGTGAGTATCAGAACCACAATCCAGGATGAGTCAATGATCATCCATGAGTACATATGGAAGATGGCCATGTGTGCTTAGTGAATACGTCAGGCAGCCAAACCTTAGAAGGAAGAGGAGCAAGGAGACGAACCATCATGGAAGGACAGATCCCCATACAGTATGGACCACCAGCAGATAGAAAACATGGCTGACATCCAGAAATCCTACCAGTGGCTGGACAAGGCTGAACCGAAAGACAAAACATCATAAATCATGGCAGCACAAGAACAAGCTCTAAGAATAAAATCCATAGAGGCTGCTACCCCAGGCAAAACCCTGGGTGCAGACTGTGCAAAGATGCCCCTGAAACAATCCAGTACATAACAGCAGGTGCTGGTTGGCTGGAAGTATATCAATTAACATTTGTGCAGCAATGTCCTGGAAGTCCAGAGGTCAAAATGGGATACATCCCCCAAGGTAGCTGAAAATGACCAAGCTAAGTGTGGGGCTTTCTGATATAGACAGACAAACTGGTGATATCTATCCAACCAGACGCAATAGTGGTGGACAAGCAGAGGGAGATGACTGTAGTGATAGATATAGCTATATCAAGTGTTAACAACATGAGGATGAAGGAACACAATACGCTTGAGACTTATCATTGGCTGAGAAGAGAGCTTGAGAAAATGTTGAGCGTGAAGGCAGTAGTGGTTTCCGTGACTTTTTTTGCTTTTACTAAGCTTATACTAGTACCGTGGATTTAAAAACAAATGCATGGGCAAACAAAATGAAGGGCATAAGACTATAAACGTCAATTCATTAGTTGTTTACATGTTAGTGGAGAACTTAATGAGTCCCATAGAGGATGGAAGGTTTTCTGATAAAACAAAACCACAGAGTCAGTCACTTACCTTCTCAGTTCGGTGCAGGAAATATATTAATACAGTACTTTAAGGCTTATCTTTTGGTTTGTTATTCTTGAATACCATTTATGTAATCAAATTCTATAGTCAGTAACATTTTTTTTATTCAATGGATGTTAAATTAAATGTAACATTGTTAACTCTTGGTGGGTTTGCAGAATTGCACAAATACAGATACCTTTATTGTGGTTATATTCACGTTATATATTCTGATACTCTGCTTTAATTCCACTATAGTGTACCTTATTTGGACTTGCAAAAACCTTCATGAGCCAATGTATATTTTTATTGCAGCTTTGTTAATCAACTCTGTCCTTTACAGCATGATTATCTATCCAAAGCTCTTATCTGATGTTTTGTCTGAAAAACAGACTATATCGTATCCACTCTGTCTTTTCCAAGGATTTTCGTATTATGCCTCAGCTGGGTCAGAGTTTTTACTGTTGGCAGCAATGGCATATGACAGGTATGTGTCTATATGCAAACCCCTGCAATATCCAGTTATTATGAATAGAATAACTATATATATGTTTCTGATTTTAGCTTGGCTTATACCTGCTTTTGAGATTGCAGTGTCATTTGTGCTTTATTTTAATGTAAAACTCTGTAATTTTACTCTGACAGGAATTTTTTGTAACAATTCAATTTACAGGCTTCAGTGTGTGCCCTCGGTCACAATATCTATATATGGTGTGGTCACGTTGATAAATATTGCCCTTCTACCAATGTTTTTCATACTTTTTACATACATAAGGATTCTTAGAATATCTATCAATTGTTGTAGAGAAACAAGGAGAAAAGCTCTAAAGACATGTTTACCCCACTTGCTGGTGTTAATCAACTTTTCATGTTTTATTGTTTTTGATTCAGTTATAATTAGACTGGATTCCGATCTGTCGAAAACTCTTCGCTTGACATTGACGTTTCAGTCAATTTTATTCCATCCTCTTTTAAATCCAATCATATATGGACTCAAAATGAATGAGATTTTTAAACATATCAAGACATTGTTGTGTCAAGTTTAATAACACTGGTATTACTGCACTGGTATTATCAAATGAATGGCATATCAGATAATGGAGTACTTTAGCTCTGATTTCACATGCAAGATTGATAGCGAACATAATGGTCATTATACAAAGATAAACAATTTATTAAACTGTTGCTGGTAATCTTTGAAGTCTAAATAGTTCATATGCCAGTGTTTCACATTTTCCTGTCTGTTTTGTCACAGATTCTAATTTACTATTGTGTAAATGGATAAATATAATTTAGTAAAATGAATCAATTGCTACCAGTCTATTATGCTGACAAGCATTTTTTGTATTGTAACTGACATATCAATGTCAATGAAAGAAAAAGCAAAGTTTTAAAGTTTTTCAAATTCTATAAATTATAACAAAATATTACATATACATATAGCTCGGGTCCTCTACCAGAGGTCTGGGAGCTTGAGGATTCTGCGCAGTATCCTTTCTGTTCCTTGGATTGCACTCTTCTGGACAGAGATCTTGGATCTCCAAGTGCTCTAATTACTACTGGAACCACTGTTACCTTCACCCTCCACATCTTCTCGAGCTCTTCTCTGAGCCTTTGGTACTTCTTCATCTTCTTGTGTTCCTTCTTTCTGATGTTACTGTCATTCGGTGCCGCCACATCTATCACTACAGCCCCCTTCCTCTGCTTGTCCACCACTATGTCCAGTTGGTTAGCCATCACTATTTTGTCCGTCTGTTTCTGGAAGTCCCACAAGATCTTAGCTCGGCTAATTCTTGACCACCCTAGGGGGAGTCTTTCTATTTTTGACGTCAAGACTTCCAGGCCATACACGGCACAGATATTTCTGTATAATATTCCGGCCACTTGGTTATGGCATGATATGTATGCCCTGCCTGCTAGCATTTTGCACCTTCCTGTTATGTGTTGGATCGTCTCAGGTGCATCTTTGCACACCCTGCACCACGGGTCTTGCCAAGGGTGGTAGGCACACAATTCATAACAGCACTTTTACATATGCCTAAGTGGTTTCTAACATTTAGACACACTAATATGGTGGTTTTTATTATCATTTGCCTGAGTTTCATTGATATTTTATTTGTATAATTGTTCCAGGATTCAAAAAAGATTTTCAAAATGATTATGGGGTAAACAGTCTTGGATTTTGAAATCCCTTGTCAACAAATCATTTTGCTGCTAGGAATTTTTCACCTATACCTTAACAAATTTCACTTAATGACTCCAAATCTGAAAATCATTTTTGTATAAGTATGTCCTGTTTATTGCTTGTGATGTTACAAGTATTGGACAACTATGATGACAGGACAGGATTTGTGATGCATTTTCAGCAGTTAATAAATTTTGTGGGTGAGCTCCTTAGAAGAATGAAAAAAATAATAACTGTGTGATGGTATAAAAAGTAAACTGACAGCCCACAGGTGATATAAGGATTCTGTAATGAGTGTCATTAGTGAGCATGCATTGGTGCCACCTGCGCTGTGTAAAACAACAGGCCAAGCCTCAGACGAGTGGCCTGACTACAGCCAGTCTCTAAACAGCTAATTGCTAAGTTAAGACTAGTAACTGTCAAAATGGTCAACAGGTTATTATGTCTTTGGCCCTAGAGAGCAATTAAACTTCAGCTTGGGTACCCTTCAACAACAACAATACAATTAGTGTCTATAATATCTGTTTACTTTGACTATGTGGCTCATTAAAACAAGTACTAATAAAAAAGTATAAAAAGTTTAACTAATCAAGTAGATCTTACTGCTGTCATCATTGGTCATATAATGTCATTAAATATTATGACAATATTATAAACCTAAAAACCTAAAACAAGCAGTGGAAAGGAGCAGAATTTAAAACCATTGCGTATATTTTTATTGCTAGAGGAAAAGTGGCCTAACTGCATAATTTTGCACTGAGGCAGCAAACCAAAACATGCTGTTTTGGTAAATCTGTCTATAAACAACTGAAAATAATTCATCAGATATTATTCTACATGCACATATTTTTTTTTTTAAAATACAGTTAATTCAATTTAAACATGAATAAAAATGGTTTTAGTCTTAGCAGTAGCTAGCACTGTGCCATGTGCAGATTTGGCACATGAAAGAATTGCCCCAGGTCAAAGGTCAAATCATCTGCTACTCCTCAATTTTAATCAACACTGAGGTATTTTGTGTCACAAAATAAGTAAATACTTAATAAAGGGACAGTGTAATAACCAAAAATTTGGTTTGCTGCCTAAGAGCAACACCATGCAGTTGACTGTGGAGAAATTGGTAGTGACAAAACTTCATGACTGGACGTGTTGCGCAGGTGTCATTCTATCAGCCATGTTGGCATTCCATGAGCTCCTGCTACTGCCCGTGCCTGGGTGTTTGATTTTATACACCTGTGGACATGGAAGTGACTGGAACACCTGAATTCAATGATATGGATGGGGGAGATAGTTATTTTGGCAATATAGTGTTAACACTACTGAAAAAAAAAGACAAAGGAAAAGAAATCATGCTGGATCTCTGTACTGATATGGACTGGGTAATGTTTTAGGAAAAGAACACATTTGGTGGAAATGAAAATTATCAATATACAAAGGGCTGAACGCAGACTAATCCATTTTGTCCATTTTTAAAAGTTCATTGGAACATTGTAGTAACTCAGGCATGTATACAACTACCACTTGCATGCATGCCTGATAATGTTGACATATACACATAATGAGACGAGGTTTGGTGTCCTGTGGGAAGGAGGTGAGATCTCCTTCCATATCTCACCAGGCCAAACGCCTCTCACACGCCTGGACAGTCTAAGGTTCAACCTGGTGGCATGGGAAGGACTGAAACATAATCTCCCAGAGAGAGGCCTACTGGATTTAGGTCATGTGAGCGAGGGGGACAGCCAGTAATATCAATTCCTTTATTGTCGTGGAACTGCATGAATACCCTCGCCACATGAGGCCAGACACTGTTGTTCACCCATAGGAACCCAGGATCCACTGCAACAGTGTAGGGTTTGACAATGGGTCCCAGGATTTGATCCCAAAACCTAATGTTAGTTGGTGTGCTGTTGCCAAACCTGTAAAGGTCAGTGAGTACCTCTGTGTATTTACTTCCCCAGACTATCACTGACCCACCACAAAAACAGTCATGCTGAACGATGTTACAGGCAGCATAACATTCTCTATGGTTTTTCCAGAACCTTGCGTGCCTGTCATACGTACTTAAGGTGAACCTGCTCTCATCTGTGAAAAGTCCAGGGCTTTTGTCTCATTGTTGCACTTCTAGTATAACTGCTGACAGTATTAACATCAAAGAAGCAGAAATTGATTAACAACCTCCTCTGCTACTTAACTGACTAGATCAATATACAAAAAAATTAAATGACTTGATATTTTACTCTGATTAAAAAGTATTTCAGAAATTGATCAGTCTATTATATATTATACTTATTACTCTATTACAATGTATTAGAATATAATTATAATGTACTCTTCATAAGCAGATGAGGTCACAATTATTTGTCTCCATTTTAAAGTTAAGGTTTTATAAATTTTCCTAGTGCTTTTTTAAAAGAGCAAACATTTTTCAAAGAAACATTTGAAAGTTTTCTTTAGAAAGCACAAATTATTATTTTTATTCGTGCACAATAACAGAATTATTTCACACCAGCATGCGGACCGATAAAAACTCGCTGATGAGACATTGTGAAGCCAGTCTGACGTATGCTAAACACAACCTGGAGAAAAAATATTCATACTGGAGAGGTGTACAACCCAAAAAGAACACCATCCCCACACTAAAAAAGTGGAGTGAGTATTATGCTGTTTGGTTGATTCAGTGCATCTGGAACTGGGAATCCCATCAAGGTGGAACTAATCATGAAGAAAGAAAGAAATGTGAAAATCTTGAGCAGGCGACAGCTGGGTCGTCGCATTGTCTTCCAACATGAAACAACCCAAACATACATCAATCCTGGTGAGTTACTACCTGAATGATGAATGCTTTAGCATTCAGGTATTGAATTGATTGGCACTGACTGACTGCAGAAATCCCTGAGTTGAATCCCATTGAAAATCTGTGGGATGATCTAAAGGGCTAATGTTGCTTACCCTAGCAGTTTCTGAGTTTTGTGAAATATTTTGTGTCTGCATGCCAAGTAAAATAATGTAAGCATCCAAAATAAAATAATGACCTCTAGAAGAGTTATGTTAAATATTCCCTGGTCTGTTTAGCAGCACTTGGTGTTACAAATAAACTCAAGAGGGATTATCAGGAGCTGGTCGTGAGGTGTTAATCGCTTCTCATTACCCCATGCGTATACTACACGATGCAGAACACACGATTAAGGCAAAACTTGGGGCGTTCCCCAAAATAGTCGAACGAGTGAAAAATCGTCTCAAAATGGGGCAGAAAAATCGCACAGTGTATCGGACAGTGTATGCCCAGCTTTAGTGGTAGGTTGGTAGCTCAATACTTAGCTGCTCCAGTCAACATGCCAAAGCATTCATGGGCAAGAAAGGGAAACTTGATTAGATTTTACATGATGAATTTGTGAGTATGTCAGTCAGAAAACGGATGTTAAAAAAAGTACTTTTATGAATGTGTGTTTGTGAGATGTGGTTTGCTAAGTAAGAACCACTCCATTTACATGCAGGTGACCACAATGCATTAAGACTGGAAACATGCACTGTCAGTTAGCTACATTTAAAAAGTACCAACAACTCAAAGTTTAAATATTATACCAGTCTTTTGTCACCACCCAGTGACAAAAGACTGGGTGGTGCTATATGTCCACTCTTTATGTCAAATGCACATTTTTGTAAAATATTTGAATACTTTTGTAATAACCCTAAAATTAACCAGTGAAAGAGTGCAAAAGCTATGCTATTCTGCACATATGCTGTAGCTGTTTTACTGAGAAAATTAAAGACAAAAAAATCAAAAGAGATCATACAATCATGTAACTGGTATTTTCTGTAAAGTAATTAACCATGACACAGAGTAACCAAAGAGGGTAATATATATTTTAAATATACACAGGCTTTAAACAGAGTAAAATATTATTTTAATTCACTGAAGTTTGAAAGTGTTTTTATGGTCTTTTTTGATTGCCTGATTGAAGGACATTGTGATATAGTCTGGCCTGCTGAAACTGAAATAAAGGAATGTTTTTATTTACCTTCCTGATGTGTAAAAATCTTAAACTGACCTGCTGTGCTGTGTTGTGTGATTCAGGTCTTTGGGGCATATTGAGCCGAAAGGTAAACTGCAGATACAGCTGAATACCTTAAGATCTTTCAGACTTCCAGAACTCATGTAGAGGGTTTTAAAAGCAGAAACGGATGTAAGACAGCACTTAAGAAAACTCTGCTCATACTGATGTGACAATAACTTTAATTTGTATTTTCTGTTAACATCACTAGGGCAATTGGATGGTCTCCATCAGTGACATCTGCCAGGACTTCTGCTGCTACCTCACCTGCTTTTTCCCGACTCCATACATGACAATGAAAGTCGAATGCTGTGTTGAGCTTCTTTGTTAAATCGGTTCATGGTTAATACAGCATCTTTCTACTCGTGGTGCTCATGGTCTAAATTAAGCGTGTGTATTGTTTTTACTCACTTGTCAAATTGAGATGCAGTTTTATTGGTAAGTAGATTTTGGTATCATTATTTAAGTCCCTTACCTCTCATTACATCAGAGAGAGTTTTAAAACAACTTAACATCCTAACAGCTATACTTAATATCTAGCTTTTTTTGGAGATTATGTATCGGAATTTCAGGAGCTGGACCACACCTCCAAACATGCTCCTTCCGGCTGTCATCTATTTAGGTTCCCCCGTTCTGCAAGCTGATCATTCTCGTTTACGTGCCCCACCCTCCCTCCCTCCTTGTTCTCTATTCTTTAACTTCTTCGCTTCTATTTAGTACACGGGGATCTGCCAGTCCCGGGAGCCATTGCCAGTCCCCTTCGAGGCCTTCCCCAAACCGAAGCTCAATTCATGTCAAAGCATTCCCCTTTACCTACTAAAACGCTGTCAAGCCTAAAATGAGGACGTGGGCCCAGCCAGTGAATTGGAATTTCAGGAGCAGGACCACGCCTACAAACACGCTCCTTCCGGTTGTCATTTATATAGGTTCCCCCTGTTCTGCAAGCTGTTCATTCTCATTTACGTGTCCCACCCCCTTTCCCTCCTTGTTCTCAATTCTTTAACTTCTTCATTTCTATTTAGTACATGGGGATCTGCCAGGCCCGGGAGTCATTGCCAGTCCCCTTCCCCAAACCGCAGCTAAATTTATGTCAAAGCATTCACTTTTACCTACTAAAATGCTGTGAAACATAAATTGAGGATGTGGGCCCAGGTAGTGAAATGTTAAAGTGATACAGAGTGCTACAACAGGGTCTATCTGTATGTGCTTTTGCTAATAGTAGATCATCTTTTTAATCAAAAATACATAGTATAAGTCTAATTATTATGTTGAATAAGAAATGCAGAGTAAATTAAATTATTCTAATGTCTAGATTTTATGTGTGTATACATGATTCAGCTTCCACATTGGCTGATAAGTGTCATGATGAGCTACCTGTGTTTTTCCACTGTTTCCCAGTGTATCCACCTCTGGGTGGAGCCCTCATCAGTCCACCTGCTCAGCTCACCCGATAGAGATCGAGGACAATCAGCACAGTAGTATTTAGGACCAAGTCTTCTCCACCAGTTCGTCAGCTAACCTCACATTAGTAACAGGCTGCCTTTGCTTCATGCTCTTTGTTTCTGTGTTGTGCCTCTAGTCATCTCTTGAAACCATCATCACACTTAGCTAAGGCTTGCATTCTAAGGATGTTGGTCACTACGTTACACTGTAAAAAGAATAACCCTACTCAAATTAAAAAAAATGATGTCCAATTGTCACATCCAAAATATTTGACTTCATAGAATCCAAATTGAGTCACTTGATATGACCTGATACTTTTATGTTGATATAAACAATATTACTAGACTTGACTGAAATTTTAAATTTTGCATTGATCCAAATTGATTTTTTTACATAGAACCATATTTTAATTATTGAACCAAGCTAATATATTGAAATTTAACCAACCTAATGTATTCACATCGAACCAAATTAACATGAACTAATATGTTTGTGTTGAAGCCAGGTAATTGATTTACATATATTCAAACTATATTTTTTACATTTCATTTTATTTCAGTTCAAAAATGCTCTGCATTCCTATAAAAAACAAGACAAATGGCCAACCAATTATTTCAAAATTATTTATTGTTCCAAACCATTTTAACTATAAATCAATAGAGAGGATTAGTAATATACAGATTTAGTGCTACGGCAGAAATGATTAGAGAAATGTTTTTTTTATAAAACCTGCAATCTTTTGAAAACCAGTATAAAACCTGCAACCTGTCAAAAACTGGCATAAAACCATTATAAAAACTCTTTTTAAACCAATTTGCAAGTACTCAAAAACGTTTATATGTGCACTGTGCCTGTACAATGTAAAAAAAATCTACACATGTATCAATGAAATCAACTTAAATCTCCCTTTCAAATGGGTGTTCTTATAATTTTTGAATGTAGAATACCACTGCAGGCCAACCAAGCAAAATAACCAAGCACACATGCACATGCATGTGCACATACACATGCACACATGCATGCAAACACACTACTGTGCAGTGTTAAGTTCACAATTAAGTTTGCGAATCTTAAAGCTAATTTCAGTTCAACTTCCTTTTCAAAATCTCTTGAGTCTGTGATGGTTGGCTCATCCAATTCAGAGTTCAACGAGTCTGTAGGATAGCAGCTGATAGAGGATGTGACAAATATTCCACTTTTTAAGTCTTTAACAGTGCATGAATTATGTTTTCTCCATTTATGGGTCTTGAAACTGCCATATATATTGCTTTTGTATGAGCAACCATTAAACATACAAGAGACAAGTTCATTTTTTTTTAAATGTTGATTGATATGTTGAAAAAAATCATACTCTGTGGAAAGCTGATTGTGGTCACAAATGTAGCACTTGAATGAAGAGGCTTGTTGTGTGGACTCCTGAGAAAGATGGTTCCTAGCTAGATGTTTTTGTAGACCGTTCCATGTCCTGGATGAACAGGGGCAATTTTCATGGATGCATGGGTAAGGACGGTGCCTGCCATGAAACCGATGATCAAGTCGATAATGTTGTAGTAGCTCAGATTTTCCTGAAAATGACAGGCTGCAGTCCTTGCATTTCCACATCCGATAACTGAGGAAACAAAGGGAATATATTAAATTCCCAAACAGGTAATGTTTGTATTGGTTCGATATATAGAATTCCAAAAATGAATTTGTCCATCTGCTGCAATGACAATTTATTTGACCACCCCCTTCCATCAGTATGAGAATGAGAAAATAATGGAGGGCTTTTCCTTTTTGTGTTGAGAGTAATTCCCCCCCAAGATTACATCCCTAGTCAAACTCTGTTTGAAGAAATGCCTCAGAAGGGAGCGGTGCCTGATGGATCAGCATTCATGTGGGTGGCAGGCTGAGCTGTGATTGACACGTCGCACTACTTAAACAGCAATTCACCCTCAAAACAGCTTTTTTCTGCTTATAAACTGTATTAGTGAGTCTTTACCTATGAAACCTTTCAGTTACTGGGCATTTCTTTTACAATTTCATGTAAACTTGTTAAATTCTACACTTTTTGGTCTAAAAATGTCTTAGTGCTGCCCTCTTAGGGTTGAAAGGTGGCTATTGCATTTGAATTTTGTGATTGGCTGAAAGCAGTTCATGCCTACGTCAGCGGTACATGCCAGTCACCAGCATAGTCTCTAAGACACATTCGCAACCTTGGGGTCCCAACCCCAATTGGGGTCGCGAGATAATTCTTGGGGTCGCCAAATCATTTTGGAAAAATATAAATGAATGTAGCTTCCGAATGAATGACAAGTGGTTGGTCTCAAACAGATATTTTATTACTCAAAGCCAGTTACTGGCTTTGAGTAATAATAGTAAATGTGGGGGGGGGGTTTTTAGCTCTGAATAAACAGATGAACAGAAGCGCTTTTGGACCGTTGTGGAGAAATATGCATCTGGTGTGAACAGCGGAGCAGCGGACAGTGTATGATTTTCCTAAGCGCACCACTTCGAAGTGTTCCTGTGGCCAATGTAAACCATGTGTAAGAGTTAGACCAAAAAGGGTAGAATTTAACAAGTTGACACAGAAATGTCAAAAACTGCCCAAAACTGAAAGATTGCATTGTAAAAACCCATTATAACCGTTTCTAAGCAAAACAAGTTGTTAGGCTTCAGTTACTCTTTAAGTAGTTACACTCCAAAATAACAGGACACAACCAAAATGAAATGTTCCCTTTGCCCTCCATAGAAAATGTTGCTGCATTTATAACTGGACAGAGGAAATTAGTGGACAAGGATCTCTTACTAACTCACACAACGGATGTAACTAATGCAATAGCAATATTACTTACTACTACAAAAGTGATTTTCAGAGTGCTTTTCAATTACGAAGACTAAAAAAGGGGAAATGGGGCACATCTCCCTACACAACCAGCACTGAGCACACACCTGGGTGAAGCCGGGAGAGCAATTATTGCACACAATAGTGCCAACACATCAGCAAGGTGAATGACAGGATAATGAGGGAGGGTCTAGATTATTATGAAATGTTTAAAAAGGATGTGCAGTGTAAATGCAAAATGATACCTGTTCAGATTAAATGAAAATGTATGCTTCAGCCATGGAATGGATGGAGCGATCTGTGGTTCTGAAAGCATATAGAAAAAAAAGAATAATGTTACTTCTCTATAAAACACATAACATAGAAAAACCAAGAAATACGTAACATGACATACACATCCTTATAAAAAGCTAGTACTATAATTTGATTTAGGTTTACCAGACAGTCTACAGACCAGCCATTAGCAACTAAGTTTGGCATAGGGTAAATTTTTTGCTGTTAAAATTAAAATTTCTTCAGAAAATGCACATTTTTCCGAGCCGCGCCTGAAAGTCAATTGAAGGAATTAGTCTGTCATTGATCTTATATGCTGGCTTGTTATTTCTGTCTCTAAATCATGCACATTAATAATTATCTTTTGCGCTCGGTGTACACACACAAAACACACAGATATTTATATGAAGAGAGACAGACAAACGTGCGCGCACAAACACAAGCTTGTGTCTAGAAACCGCGAGCTCACCAGAAAAATTCAAACGAAGTGGAGCACGGAGTTATACTATGCATGTTATGAACTATGAACTTATGCTAGCTAGCTGTATCCACCACCGATGCATCGTGGTAACTCTAGCTAGTTAGTATACTGGTAAAAAACGGCTTTTTGCCTAACTTGCATTCCCGACTGTGATGGTCGGTTGCTGGTTACCAGTTCTAACGTCGCGCCGGATAGCTAGCTAGCTTGTAGCTAGCAGCTACAATCATGCAAAAATTGGGGGTGGCTGTCGACCCAGCTTAAATGGGGTTATTTTCTGCAATTTTGGCAATACAAATTATAAAAGCTTTTGTAACACACTTGGCTTTACTTACGTTTATTTTCAGATGAAATTAATCAAAGATGTGACACGACGTTTCCAGCAGCCATGCAGAATAAAAATGGGTCCCGGTCTATTTCTGGTGGGCGTGTTCAAGTGCAAATCACTTTGACTCAAATTAAAGATATTATCTGTTCAACATGAAAAGAAATATATGTTTTGAGAGAAATCAAAAACTTTGCGTTGTGTCCTTTGTACAGATATTTAGTTTCATCCAAATCAAAAGTGGTATTTTAAAATGCAAAAAGAAAGGGTTTCACAATCAAATCAATGATTTTATTCTGTTTTGAATGGCACTTATTAGATTGAATGAATGACTGCATGTTAGACTTTTTTCAGTGTAAGACTCTCAAATCTTTACACCCGTCAGCCCCCTGCCCTTGCACTTCTCTGGATGAACCAGGTTGGACTCTCTCCAATCACCCACCTTCCAGGATGCTGACTTGGCCATTACCTCTCCACCCTGACCGACACACACTCCACCTGCCAAGTAAGATGCAAACACACAGTTGCATTCTGTGTAGCAGTATTTGGGTGGAGTTACTTGGGTCGAATTCTTGCCCACACACCAAACTGACGTACCTGTGATCACACCCACCTACACTTTTTATACATTCCCTTTCTGCTCCAGTTTTAATGATTGTTGTTGGTGATTTTACTGTGACTGACTGATCATTAAATTAAGATAAATGCACTCATATCACTATATTTACAAATACTGGAAGTCGCCAGTACTACCCCTTGGCCTCCTAGTAGATGTACCTATAGTATACATGATGGAGTATGGTCTGTGGCTTAGCTGCAGGGTAGGGGTGATGCAGTGCATTCAGGCAGCAGTGCCAGGGGTAGATCATCTTTGGATCATGCCCCCCTGTAATTGTGCCAGGATCTGGAGAAGGAGGAAGCTGAGATTGGAGAGCTGCGTGTGGTGACACAGAATGCTGAAATTAAATAAATTACCGAACACTGAAATACTATGGGTGGGTGCATTGTGCTGGGCAGAATGAACACCAGTTTGCGTTACAGGATAAATTTGAAAAAAAAAACAAAAAACATGAATTCTGACCTTGAGGGCAAGGGTCACAGAGATTCAAACTTGTCTGAGACTTTTAAAGTCATTTGTATGTTCTTATCTTATTGTGATTATAAGACTTTTAGAAAATTTGATCCTGACTTTGTGCTCCCTCATGTCAAGGCCACTGAAATTCAAACATGTGCAAGATTTTTAGTAAATACTTAATGCACCAATGGTAAAAAATTGAAAATTATAGGTGACTTTTTTCTTCGTCTGTTCTCAAGGTGTTCAGAAAGAAACTTTTATTCACGCCTTTAAGACAAATGACCTGTAATGACATCCACACAGATCTTTATGCCTGCATATATCCCCCTGTTATTACAGCCATCTCTTAGTTAGTTGCTCTTCATTGAGCCAAGCTGCAAGGCACGGAAATCTTGTGTTTAACATTGTTCCTCTCCTTCAGGGAATACAAGTTATAGATATAACTGTTTGTTACCTTTCAGATGTTTCACTCGGTGCAACACATATATATGGGACATATATACACATCCCATAGAGCAACCACCAAACTGAAGTTGGTGGTTGAACATCACTCATCCATTTGTTCAGCCGCTACAACCCTCAACTCCTTCACCTGTGGTTTCACAACCAGTTCCAAGACAACTTCTACAAGCCACCAATACAAGCATGTTTGTACGTGTTCTAACCCTCCTGGAAGACATTAAGGACACTCAGAGGGTCCACAGTCTCTCCTTACACAACGTGATGGACCAGTTGCTGCAGTATTACCCGAGGGTGCTGTATTTCCCATCCGGACAGTAGCAGATGTGGCAGCACTGGAGCAAAAACTGACAGACCCTGTCTTCCTAAAAGAAGTGGTAAATAATAATGATGTAATAACAATATTCAGCATTTAATGCCTCAATCAGTCTGTGTTTCATGCTAGCAGTTATGATCAAGGAAAGTTGCTGTTTGTTCGAACATGGTCAGTGCAATGAAGGAGTGGGAGGAGAGCTGAACAAAAGTTGCTATTTTTGTTAATAAAAGAACTTCTCCAAACATTACCTAGTTATAAGTTGTGCCATGCCAAACCCAAAACTTAAAAAATTACTTTTGGTGAATCATTTAGCTCTTTGCATTTGCATCAGACAGTGTTTGACTTTGACACCTAACTCTTTCTCAGTCAATTAGCATCAATATTATAGAGCCTAATTACTGTGTAGCTGTGCTTGCTTTCTTTTAGGTGTGACTGATGGTACTACTGTCAGTAAAATTATTGTCCTTGCATGTCCTAAGGTTGCTGTTGTGGCAGAGATCGGAGGGAGCACTGTTGATGAAGCCACAAGAAGAATGATGGCCTTCATTATGGACAATGCTCATTCCAGGCAATATAACTTCGTTGGACGCCATGGAAAGCGGGAATTTCTAGGGCTTAAAGTGCGCCCTTTATGCTGTTAAGCCATGCTGTTTTAATGACTTTACAATATCATTTACATTGTGTTCCTTACATTTTCCCTAATTGTATGTTATATTAATCCTATATTTCCGTTTTAATATTTCTAATGTTTGCCTTGTTTTCTTCACTGTCTGGGATGCCTCTGTCTTGCCTGTATGGATGCATTTACACCTAAATGTCCCCAACAAAGGATGTTTTAATTCACCACTATTCCAGTGAAATACGAGTCTCCCATCTTCCTGCTACCGGTCTCGAGTTTTTGTTCACCAAAGCACACACTAACTTCATACTGACGGACAGATCACTGCCCTTTTGCCGCCTTGTCTGACCGTGTTTTGTGGCTTTGGTTCACTTCATCTCACTCTTCCCCATTTTTGTCATTAAATCAGGCCGTTCTGCAACCATGGCAGCCATTCACTCTATGGCTTTATTCATGGTGTATTTTACCCCTTCACCAAAGGCCGTTCTCGTTTCCAACATTATATTTGCAGTGTTCGTCTCTCTATCAATATCTGCGGAGTATTTTTTTTTAACGAGTATCCTATTTTCTAAAGCACAGCATGTAAAGGGTAGCTCGGTTAGCAGGATGCTAGCATGTAGCGCTTAGTGAGATGCGCCTCAGACGAGTTGAGCAAAGACCCCGTCTGTGTACTTTATACGTGAGCAACGGATTTAAATAAAATTAACGTTTTAAAAGACAAAGTTGAAGATAAAAAACAATATACTTACCGGAGAATCGCCAGGGCTTGCCGCTTCCATCTTGCTGCTCCTAAATTCAAAACTGCCTCTGCAGACAGGCAGGGGAGGCGTGGAAATTGTCTTTGAATTAGTCAAACGTTTTCCTTAGTTCGAGTAGATGATAAAATAAAATTAAAATAAATGGGATTGTAAGTAGGATGTTCTGTAATGATCTCTATTTAGGAGAAAAACTTAATCACTCACCTTTAAACAGCTCTCTTTTAGGAGACACACTGCAGGCTAATGGTGTCATGTGATCAAACAGCGTAATTTAATT